>NW_028140754.1:0-16915 GCF_965202585.1 Thalia democratica | reverse complement strand
CGATTCTAGCGGCAGTGGCTTGGAAATCAATCCAGAACGAAACCCAACTCAGTACGGTTATAAGTGCGCAAGGCACATAAGTTTGTAGTAAGAAGAAACCCAAGTTACGCTTCAGTGAAAACGATAACGACACCCTGTGGTATGACCCTGTGAAAGTACAGTGATATAAAGCAAAACGAAATAACTATTTCGCTTGAAAAGTGTATTCATCTAAGTAAAATATTCATAAGAAATTTATGTAACTTTACTAAATTATCAATACTTTTACACTTTTTTCAATATAATGGTTTTATATTATTATGAACTTATGTTTTTGTATAAATAGAAAATGATAAATGCGGTAATTTTAGTGGTATAATACATGACAAAAATTAAAGGGAAACAGCCATACAGCATTAAGCTATAATCATTGACATAAGTTTTGAGCTGTTTTAGTCTTAAAAACCATTAATACTTTTAGACTTTTAATAAAAAATATGTTAATTGTCATGTATTTATTAATTTGATATTTTTCTAAAATTAAAAAATCAGTTTCTATTGGTTTTTTAAACTTCACTGTTAATGAAAACTTGAAAGTTATAAAACAACTTAATTTTTAAACGTTATTAATTTTATCTATTTAGATACTAGTTTAATTAGTTTTATAGATAGTCATAACACAGCCCAAGTATTTGCTAAAGAGTTACAAAAAACTATTCGAAAAGCTTTATTTGAGCATACTTGTTTAAATATTTTGTACAAGTATTCAGGTTCTTACTAAGTTTGCTTTTACTAAAATTAACTAAACAAGTGTGCTTAAAAATATGATTAATCTTAATAAAAGTTTAAATTATTAAAAAATAATAAACTACTTTTTAAAGTTTAAATTTACTAGTTGTTATAAGTTTTCAAAAAATTTGTTGTTAAGTATAGTTCAAAGTATTAGTTTGTTGCAAGTTTTTATAGAATTTTAAATTATATTTTATTTATTAAACGTTTTACAATAAGTTTAAACCCCATTATTTAGATAATTTTGAAGTATATATGTGTTTTTTTTGATTCAAATAAAGTTTATTTTGTTAACATAAATACTTTAAATCAATTTTTAACAAAAAACAGTATTTGCACAACAAAAGTGATAACAACTTTATAAAAGATTAAACAAATTGAATACAACTAAATTAAACAAATAAATACCGTTTGCGTATAAAAATAACGGATTCAAATTGTTAAAACACGAATAAAGTTTCCGATGATAAAAAACAATGATATTTGTTCTTCTAATAACTTCAAAGAATTATAAAAATAATGTTGAAAATATAGAGTTTTGCTAATGATCACCAACATTAAAGTAAAGAAGTTGAACTTTTTTTCTTTAAGTTGTTTTTGATTTACTTCTTCAAAAAAAATGTAAATGTTCCGATTTTTGCAAATAAAACACTATTTTCAAAGTTATCACATCAAAAATTAAAACTACTTTAACGGTTTTTTTTTTACAATGATAAAAGTATTGAAAGTTTTAGTTATTAATTATTAATTATAAACTCAACAAAATGTAAAACTGAACTGCAAACTTAAAATTTTAACAAAATTTACACTACCGAAAATTCTAATTAAACATTAATTTTACGCTAATCAAATGTCTATGAAACAGTTGTATTTTTCAATTATTAATATGTTATTTCAAACTTTTGAATTTCATATATAAAGTCAAATTTATTCCAGACGAAAATAGTTATATGTAAGCAATTTTAATGCTCTGGAGACGTTATACTAGTTTTGATGGCTTATAATTAAAAAATCAATGAACTTTCAGAAAAAAGTTTTCCGTAATTTTCGTGGCTTGCTTTATTCTGATAAATTATTCAACCGAGAAGTTGCCAAAATGTTATTACGGCAGCGACTCTGGGTGGTTGGATGTTAACAATAAAGTTGCATAAGACATTTTCGTGTTATTTAATAAAGTATGACATAAACAAAATGTAAGAGTTATAAAACCATAATAAAAAAATATTAAAAAAACTTAAACAGCGTTGAAAAGTATAAACTTGCGGTCTACAAAACATGAGGTTAAAGTTTTTATGAAACTATTTAAAGCTAAAATGTTGTTATTGAGACTTTAAACTAGTTAAAGTAGATTAATAACATTTTACTTTTCTCTTATTCTAAATATAATTAATGTTCAAGCGATAAATACTTACTTTTTATTAATATAGTAAATTTTGAATGTAGTAAACCTTGAATTTTACTAGTTAAAACGAATAATTTAGTGTATACAATTATTCTAGTGTTTGAGTTCTTTATTGATGTAAAGTTAAACAACTTTTAGTTAGTTTCTCTATTTATAGAACGATGTTTATTCGAAGTTTTATATTTAATTAAAGAATATTTGTTTAATTTTTAAGATAATTTGTTGTGCACTTAGGTACTTTAACTTAAGTGCAAAGTTCATAAACCTTGCTATTGTTTTTATATACTATAACTGATAGAAACTCAATAACCGATTGAATTCTGCTTTTAAGCATTATATCATAAGGTTATTTATTAATAAATTCAATACTGAAATGTTTACATTACGTCGAAAACTCAGTTCAAATAAATTTCTGTAAAAGTTATAACAAACTTTGACATATTCAAAGTTGATGCAATTCTAAACAATTATATTCAGTTCAAGTGATACTTTAGTATTGCTGTTTTTTATTAATATAAAGTTAAAAAACTTTGTACTAAGTTTCGATATAATTGATTAAACTGTGCACATCTAAAGTTTGATATTTTATTAAAGCTGATACTTTCAATGTTTAAGCTTATTGCTTGTTTACTGTAAGTAAATTTGAACTATTGATTCAAGGTTCATAAATCATGTTTAATTATAACTGATTGAAACTCAATAATCGATTGAATTCTGTTTTTTAGCATCAATACAATACAGTTTAATTTGGATAGAATAAAAACATGTTTTTATTATACCATTAATATTGAAAATCGTATAAACTTATTGGCTTATTTTTTGTACCTTACAAACTTTTTTGTACATTGTATAAATGTTTCAAAAACTAACTAATTTTATTTATATAAACTAATTTCATATATTGATTAAGTACATATAAAGTACTTGAACTTTAAGTGCACAATTCACACATCATGCTAGGAAATTAGTAAGACATGATTGGAAAAATGTCAATAATTGATTGACAACCACTTTTGAATATGAATATAATGAAGTTACTTTTAAGTCAAAAATAAAAATAAAATAAAATATTTTTGTGATACCAATATGTTTATGTGTTTATCAGTATTTATAAAACTTTTTTAAAATATGGGTAAACAGCTTGGCACTGAATAAGATCATAATTGTAAAGTTAATATTTAACTTGTTAATAACACACTAAATATATTTTAAATTTTTTTAAATTTGTTTTTAATATTTAAAGATTGTTTTATAAAATTCAAAAAAAATGTTGCAGTTGTCAATTTCAAAATTTTTATAATTATTAATTTCTAAGTAATTTTTATTTATAAATACTTGTTTTTTTTTGTGAATTTACTAAATATTTTAAGTAAACTAAAATCAAACAAACTACCTTTAACTTTAGTATAAAATTAGTATTTATAAAAAAATTTTTGTAGCATGATCGTTTAATATTATCAAAAAGTACTTAAACAACTTTTATGATTTATTTGCAAAAAAAAACAAATTAGTTTTAGCGAAATTAATGTATACAATCAACAAATGATATTTAAAATTGAGTTTCAGTAACTTATACAATACAAACTTATACAAACGTATAAATCTTATAAAAAACTAATGAAAATGTGTTTCACAAAAAAATATTACTTTTAGCAAAGTTGATTTATCTAACCAAAAGATAGTAACATTAATACATTATACAGTCGGGAATATTAAACACTTGGAAAAAATATCTGTTTGATGTATGTAATAACCCTTCATATGACCCCACTGTGTTTTATGATAATTCAAATAATTTAAATTTAACAATAAATTTTATACAAGCACAGCAAAACATTTCTTAATTTTTTTTTTTTATTAAAATGTACTTAACAAAGCATTACCTGTAGCGAAATCGATGTACCTATAGTCAGAATATTACATTACGCAGTTTAGAATATCAATTACTGTAAAAACAAATCTGTTTGATGTATGTTTGATCAATCCTACATATGTTGTGACTTTTCATAGTGATTTATGATATTTCAAATTAAATTTTTGAGCATATTAGTGCAAAATACTTCTTTTAATATTCTTAAAGCCTTATGAAAATGAACTTAATAAAGTGTTACCTGTAGCGAAATCGATGTACCTAATCAGCAAGTTGTGACCCTTCACAGTGAACTGAGGAAACTTCAGGGTTTCCACCCCTGTGACAGATGTGACGTCATTGATGTTGAATTTGATGTCATCAGTCGTGTATCCGTCTGAATGAGAATTAAAATTTATAAAATTAATGATTGTAATTAATAATGACTATGTTCGTCTGAATGAGAACGACAAATTAAAATTTTCAAATATTTGTTTAATAAATTATAATATTGTTATAAAAAAAGTATATTTACGATCGAAATGTAATCAGAAGTGGCAGTAAACTTTAGAAGCTTTGTTTTTCAAATTTCTTAGATGTCTGATGGGTTTTCGTATTTTTTCAAGTTTAAACCTGAATACTTTTAAGCTGGTAAAAAAAAAACGAGTTTTTTTGTTTTATTTTAATTTTAGTAAATTTCTTTAATTCAAACAAACTTACATAATGCTGAGATATGCAATTTTCTTATATAAAAAGTAAGTTTGTAATCGAAATTTATCTAATCAGAAGTAGTAGTAATTTGTATACGTTTAAATATATCATAAATATTTAGTTGTCTGATAGGTTTTGTGTTTACTTTTATTGAAGCTTTTACACTTTTAAGCTGCTTAGAAAAGCAGTTTGAGTTTTGTACGTTTGAGTTCCTTGTAATTTAATTTGATAAAGTTTATATTACTTCCAATAAACTTTTTCTTTTAACTTGCTTTTTAGTTGTTGCTGTTTTAGCTTAGTTTTTACTTTAAATAAACATACAGCTTTCAATTTCCAGACTGCAATTTTGGGTGTCCATTGGGTATCTTTTTAAATTCATCTGACAAGCCAAGTCTGTTGTTACCCTGTTTGTTAAGTTAACTCTTTTAATAGTACTGTTGATACTGTTACTTTCTTTGTAATAATTTTAATAGTTTGATAAATAATTTTTTTGATAGTCTTTTGTTTCTTTCATTGTTTGTACAATTTAACATTAAGTATAACTCAAATATATTGCTTAAATGCTTTTAGATTTTCAAACAATATTTAAAGTTTATCTTTTATTTTTCATTCAAGTTTAATTACTTTGTACAAATTATTGAAGAATTCAAACCTTAATGGATTGGTTCAAAGACTATTTGATTCGTATGTAAACCCAAGTTATTTACTTATAAGTATCTAATTTTGAAAAACAGTGTAAGAAAAAATAATTATACTTATTTCTACTAAAAATAGTTAATTACCACTAAAAAAACCAAGCTAAGTGTTTTTAAAGCAAATTATATGCATAAAATTAAAATTTTACATGCAATTTCTAAATAAACATCCAACTGTGAAATTTATGAATTGTTCAAAGTGCGTTGCTAAGTAATTGATTTTGCAGAAAAGTTTGCAAGCGCGAAAATTTAGTAAAGTTTTTGCATGGAAATATTGATTATATGTGAATAACTTTTTGGAATAATTATCAATTTTTTGAGATTCTATGCTAATACATATTTTTCAATTCATTTATTTTGATAAAGCAAATATGTGCTATAATTAGATAAGGTAACTAATATTCTAACTAGAGAACGCACATTTTAACAAAAATTCGATACTTTTTTTAAACAGTATTCTAAGTAATTTTTAATTTTAAGCAGTTTTTCAAAAACAGTATAAAAATACAACTTACACTTTTGATTAAATTTGTGATAGTAATTTTTTAAAATTAAATTCTTATTAATTGCAACTTAGCCTCAAAACTGTTTCGTTATTATTTTGCAACATATTCGATTGATCTAGTAAATAAGTTATTTATTCAATTTAAAGAAGTCAAATTTGTAGTGCGCCGTTCAAGTAATTTGAAAAAAAGTCTAAACTTGAAGATAATTAAATTCTGCACTCTTATGTTAGTAGCTGACAAAAGTTTAATTAAATTTATTAAACAAATAGATTTGAAACATTGTAAATTCTTGAATTGACTTTGATTTTTAATTTACAAGCTTTTAGCAAAACCTCTTATTCAATTGTACGTTTCTCAAAGAAACTTAAATTAAATTTCATTACGAATATAAATACTTTAACATATTGATTTGTTCAATAATGAAAATTTCAGTCAGATTTGGAAAGCCATTGGCAATAGTTAGTAAACGTTAAGTGATTTTTTTTTTATTTAACAACTTTTCTTATTTGCTGTACTGTCGAAACCTAAGGACAAAAAAATTAGAGAATCTAGAAACTTTTGCACATTTTGAAAAACTTTGGTTGTTTCATTTTATAGACTGGTTTAGTATGCAAACGGTCAAAAGTAAGTTTTAAGTTTGAAAGTTCTTTTAGAGACTACGCTTGTTTCAGTATATTTTTTTTGTTATGTTTAATCAAAGTATACAGTTTATCTCACAATTTTAAGAACTATTTTATTTAAACTTTAAAACGGTCATTCAATATAAAAAAAAAACATTTATAGCGCGTTATTTTTTGTGTAATAATAATTATGATGTTTGTAAAAAAATGTTTTTGTTTAGTATTTTTAGTTTTTATTACAAAACCATCTATTTCTAAACTACAAGACATTTTTTACAGGCTGTTTTATCTTTGATAAACTTATAGAAATCGAAAAAAAATCTAACAAAATAAACACCATTCCCCGCATTAATCATTTTATAAAAAAACTTTTTAACTGTTTTTAAGTTAATATCGTTTACTTATTTTTGCTTTTGTTAAAGTATAGAGTATATAACAGGTGTCGGCAAACTGCGGCCCGCGAGCCAAATGCGGCCCTCGAAGACAAAGTCTGCGGCCCGCGAGGTACATTTCAGCTAAAAACATTCTTTTTTAAAACAATCGAAAAAAAGTTTGTTTGGTGAAAAATTACAACTAGGGTTTAATCTAAGTAAGTACTCATTACTAGTACTGTTTTATAGCTTGTTTTGCTTCAATTTTTGGTTTATATAGTACTTTCTTAACATTTATTACAACAATTTACTACAAACTGCGGCCCGCGAAGACTTTTTTTCTGTATAGTGCGGCCTGCGAGCAAATTTTTGTAAAAAATTTGGCCCGCTACTTATATAAGGCTGCCGACCCTTGGTATATAAACTAAATTATACCACTAAAGACTTTTTTACTGTTTTATAAATATGTTTTATATGTAAAACCTCATTCCATAGAAAATAGTACCGTCGTCTCGCATTATTAGTCTTCTGTTTTTCCTTGTAACAGTGTGAATGTAAGATTTCTTGTCATTCAGAAAGTATGTGTCTGGAACCTTTAAATAAAAAGCAAATTTATAAAAAGTAAATAGTAAAAATACTTTTTATTTTGCAATTTTATAAAGATTAAATCTAAAAAAAAATTTAGTAAAATATAGAACTTAAATTTTCAATTATTTTTTGGAAAACAAATATTAAATAAAGCAATTAAGGGTGAAATACCATTCAGAGAATTTTTGTCTAAAACATTAGAAATAAAAATAAACTTCTAAGAACATAAACTTTAAACAAACTTTTTTAAAATATTTTATTAAATATTTTATATTTTCATGAAAAGCGAATCTAACAACTGACTTTCAAATAAGGTATGGTTCATGATAAGATATCTCAAATAAGGTACCTTTTCGTACTTTTTGGAAAAAAAAATTGAGTAAAAAAAACATATTCAAGGTGATAAATTGACTGACATTTTCCAGAAAAAAATATGAAAACTTGATGTAAAATAATAACGAAAAATGTCTTTAATGTTTTCACCTGTAACTAATGACTGTAATTAGCAAGGCTAAAGGTCGTGTTAATCACTAGCACAATGTTTTTGTAGGTCATATATTACAAACAAAACATAAACTTATGCAGTAGAGCACGCATTGCTTTAGTTCTTTATCTCGATTAAAACTCTGATTTTAAAGTAACACTATACTTTTGTTAATTTCGATTTTTTTTGCAACTCTTATACTAAATCAAAATAAAAACTATTGTTTGTATTTTTTGTTTAACGTTCTTACTTTTATAATATTTTTGAAACATTAACTTACGTATGAATTACTATGCTTGCACAATTCAAAAATAAGTTATGAGTTTTCACATTACATACTAGTATTTTTTAAATTACTTCAACACTACAATATTAAATGCCAAACCAGAGTTTATGATTCGTTTAGTTAATTTTTAGCAGACTTTGTTTACAAACTAACTATTAAAAGTTATCTTTATACCTAACTATATTGTAAATTAAAAAATAATTACAAAAGCTTACCCATATTTCATTAAAATATATACCATCAAATGTTACATTTGTCATATCACTAAGTTGGACTATATTTTTATTAAATAACTTAAATAATTTTGAAAACATTTGTAAACTCACCCATATTTGATTGATAGTTCTTCCGTCAAGTGTAATGTTTGTCATATCGTTACCATATTTGTCTTTACCCAAAACTTCCCTACCAAGCACTAATCTATCGTCTCTCCACGATTGTTGAATGTCGAATGTCAGTGTGTAGTCCTGCATTTAAATGTATACAAAACTATATTAGTTTAGTGTTATTTTGATTACAAAAAATCAAATACTTTTGTAGGGGTACAAAGTTTGTACCTTCTAAAGTATCAAACTTTGTTTTTAATATTTGCTAGTATTTTCCTAACTTATACATTAGCCCAAAACGTAATTCATAGAAAGACTTTTTTTTTTTGATTTATAAAATTAAATTTGACTAACCATATCAACTTCTGAGACTCTATCGATTGAAATCACTTGAATTTTAACTTCAACTATAACTGGATCGCCTTAATAAAATGTTGTTTGCTTAGATTTCAATAAAAAGAAAAAGTTTAATTTGTAGTTCTTTTATTTATAAAAATTATACTAGATATATTTTCTTTTAATAAGACAGCTTTTATACAATAAAATCATTTGAAGAAAAAAAACCTAAACAAAAAAATCGATAAGTTAAAACTATTTACTATATTTAAACTCGTGATTTATTTTACTTAACTTTTCTTTGTATTTGACTATTCAAATAACTTTTTAAATTTTAGAAAATGTACTTAATTGTTACATCACGTAGATACCTCATTACATAAAAAAATAAATACCATAAACCATATAAAACTATTTTAAATATAATATGTAAAGTAAACAATTTTTAAACTAAATAGGTTAAAATTTTTTTTTTAAAGTAAGTACATAAAAATTTAATTTCTAGATGATTACAAACTGGTATTAAAATTGCAGACGAAATAAAGTTCATACTGGTACATAAAAGAACACGAATTAGCATTAAAGTTGAATTTTTATCACCTCTGTAAAAAGTACGTTTATTAAAGTTATGGTGAAAGGTATACATTATGAAAATCAATTTGTTTTCGGTTACACTGCTAAATGTCAAGTTTTTCATCGATTTCTAAGAAGGTATATGACTTTTAAAGTGAGTAAGCTGTAGCTTGCAGTGTGCTAAGAGACTTAAGCGAATTTGACGCAGCGCGAACTTCAAATTATGCGATAAATTGCATCGATTTTGAATGTAATACACGCATTTGGAGAAAATTGACTTTTTGCTACTAATGCACTTAAAAGGGCTCGTATGAAAAAGTCTTCAAAATTTTTAAGCCTCTGTTTTAAACTTGCATAAACTTTAGAGTTAGGCTTATTACAGTGAACTAAGATGTAAAGTTTTACACTTTCGGTTTTTTTTTGTTTCAAAGTCAAGCCTTAAGCCGTGCAAATCCCCTAAAAGTTGTCTGACAAAAAATAAATAAAAACAGGGAAATTTTAAAGTAAATTTTCTGCGTATTAGCCTGTTTTGTCTGCAATTTATATTCTTTCGCTAAAGCTAAGACAGAACAGTAATACAATGGGTTTAACTTACGATTAGAAAAACTTTAAAAAGCTACAAGTTATACTCACGTAAACATTACAACTGGAATAAAACGCAGTTTAGCCTGTATGAATTTAAAATTCCAACTAGTATTAAAAATGTGCTAGTTTTAAGAACAGTTTAAATTAAAAGGTTTTGAAAGAACCATACATTTTTTTTTAGTTGCAAAACTCCAGAAAAGTACAATCATTATGATAAACAAAAATCGCTATTTAAAAACGACAAAATTTTAAGCAAAAAAAAGTCAAAACGATGGGACAACCAAGTGTTTAAAAGACAAACAGTACTTGACAAAATGCAAACTAGATTGAATATTAATCAGCTAAAATATTTTAAAAGAGGCAAGATTGATTGATAAAACCGAATTAAAAATCTCTTTTGAACACCAAATCAATATTGAGTTACTTTAATTACTTAAAAAAAAAGAAATATAATGAGTATAAATTAAAAATCAGTCAATTAAAAGCAAATCGTTTAAAAAGCTATTAAAAGCATTATAAAATATATCACTCAGACTTATTTGATTTCTTTATAGTTACATTTTAAATTATTAACACTCTTCTCGCTGCTAGTCAATATTTTAAATAAGTTTATATCTATCTAAATTTTACACAAAATAGATTTTTCAAAATACTATAATTTTTAAAGAAAATTCAAAGAAACTTATATAAAAACGTACACGTAGTTGTTTTAAAATTTAGCTGAACATTTTTCACCCTTTTTTTTTTCATCTATAAACACAACAAAATTTTGATAAAATCGATAAATAACTTTTTTTTACTAAAGTTTGAATACAAGCTTGGCAAAATTAATGCTAAAATCTAAACATTTTTTAACTTTTTTTTTCAGTAACTATTTTATAACGCATTTATATTAACATTAAGAAAACACATTTAGAAAATTTTTCCCAGTGAATATTCTAAATTAATTATACAACAGAGAAACTGTTGAAAAAGCTTTTACCATCAGTCCAAACAGAGAAATTGATTATTTAATGAGATAAAAAATTACGGGTATTTAGTCTGGAAGGCCTTGCAACTTCGAAAAGGTTAATAATTCAGAAGTCTTTTAATTTAATTCAGGAAACTTATAAAAATGTTGATTAATGTTCTCGGGTTTAAAACTTCTTTTTGGAAATTAAAGCCATTAAAAGCATATTTTTCTTAATGTTTTTTAAATAGCTATATAACGACTTTATTTCTTACTAAGTGAAAAAGTAAGCAGTAAAATATATTAAAATTTTAAATAAAATAACCGGAAGTAATTGTAAAAAATCGAGATTGTAAAATGAAAAATGTTTAAAAGATTATTAAAATTTAAGAGTATTTTTGAACACTTTTTGGAATAAACGTTTTGTGCCAACAATAAGAAAATAACAATATATATAAAGTCAGTTGTAAATAATAAAAAAAATATGTAAAACATACTAAACCTCCAAAATTGGGTCGCAGTCTGATGTCGTAACCGACGGGATCTAAAAGACAATCAAGTTTAGTTTTCAGTGGGTTTTGAGCTTGTATTATATCTGCTGGCAGATCTAAGTTTTCTTCAAAACTAAAAATAATAAAAACAGTGAGCTTAACACAATTTAAAGATAAATTCCTACTCAATGACTTATTAAATTTAAAAACTCTATTTTTGGCTTAATCAATTAATATTATTTTTAATTTTATTTTTAATTATTAAGTAGTTTTAACATTTTTTATTTCAGGCTATTGAGCTATGTTAATGCTAAAAATTAATAATACTTAACTTATTTTATATGAACTAAATATTTAAACAAATATAGTTAACTAATCTAAGTGAAATATAAAGTTTAAGCCAGTAAAATAAAAACTAACGTCAAAGTGTGAGATCTCTGAAATGTTGAACACAAAACAAAAAGAAAAATTAATCGATTCATTGAGTTGCACTTTGATAAGTTGATACCTTCCATGTTTAGTTTTGTGTTTACGCAGATTAAAAAAAACTTTAACTGTTTTAAACAATATATATTTAAAGTATAAATATATAGTATTTTTTAGCAGTAGCTGTGATAGATATTAATTAAGATATACAAAGTAAAAACATTATAATAGACAATTTTATCCAACCGTAACAAATAAACTTTTACGGTCGTACATTTAGTTTGAATATACAGTATACAGCATAATTATCACAGTTACATTGGTTGTGAATAAACGTGAAGGTATAATGAGTTCACAAAAACAAATACCACCGATGTAAACAGAAGAAAGAAAACAAAGGAAAGTTTTCTATGCCTCATAGTAAACAGCACTGTAGTATGAATAATAAATTTGTTCGGAATAATTCAGCAGAATAACAATGTCATCGTTGCTATATACATAACATTGTAAATGAAATAAAAACAATAATATTTTTTAACTAGCTTTACTTAAATTGTGCTTTGTTCTGAATTTTATTCTTTCTGAAAAAATGTTTAACTATATTCAAAACATTTTATAGCAAAATATGTTCCGAAAATCAAAAGAATTTTAATGTCTTACAAATCTTAACAATATTAACACTTATATTGCAATCCAATATTTGTTCCATAAACTAAACAATTTTTGTGTACCTATCTAAAATATGACTTATCAATTAACGTATTTTATGCTTAAAAAAGAAATAAATTGGTTAAAAAAAAGTTTTTGTTAGCTTTTTGTAGTTGTAAGTAACATGATAATCCAGGAAGCTTAGTATTTTTTGTATGGTTATAAACTTATGTGCAGAAACAACTTTATAACAAAACAGTAGTGCCAAATTAAAATAATATGTTTTTTAACTGATAAATCTTTCCTATTTCACCTAAAGCACCTACAACTTTGCTAAAGAATGATCATAAAACTTACTTGGCTTTTTCCGAAGTTGAATCATACTTAAAATTGTTGATAAAAAAACACTGAAGCTAGCGGTTCTAATTTAAAAAAAAAAAAAAGCTTTTAAAACAACTATGTTCTGTTACTGATAAAAACTTATCTGTTTCGTTAAAACAGCCTACTTCAACTTTTATAAAAGTGAAAAGAAAATTTGGAAAAGATTGAAAACTTATGAAAACGGCAGACTGAAGTTTGTGCTGGAAAAGTGTGAATTATGTTGTTAATAAAAGAATCGATATGACGTCACACTTCTTTTTTCTCTTTTTCAATATTGACTTCTGCTGTCTGCGCAGAAGAAAATTCAGTAAAAAACTTTCCTTTACTTCAACTTTTTTTTCTTTATTGCCTTTGCCGGATTAGTGCTACTGAATTAGTTATTATCTTTATACACATGCGTACTGTACATCTTTGTTTTTTGACTAATTCTAGAATTCTCTAACATAAATAGGTAATAAAACTTGTAGCATTTAGTTTTTGCTAATTTTTTAAAAGTTTACTGTTTATCTGATTTGGAATTTGTACTATTTATTGTTAAGTAGTACTGAAGTTCTACACATTTTTGTTTTCTTATCCAAGTTTATTATGTTTTTTAATTTTTAAGTCCAATTACTTTTACATTCCATAATATGATTCATAGATATATTATTTTTTGCAAACTCAGTAGACCTTTATTCTAATATTTGAATGATTAACTATAATATCTTAAAAAATTGTTTATGTGTTTTTTATACTTTGCTTAAATTTTGTTTTTGCAAAAATTGTTTTGATTACAAAATAGTTTCAATATTAATCTTTTGTTTGAGATTACATAGTTATCAAAATATTACCAATTGTTTTTACTACTGTTAGCTGATGGCATTTACTTAGCAGCAATAAATAAATCTTTTTAAATTTTATAAAGGAATTACATATATAGATCAGCTATTTTATGTAGACAATATATTAAATACAAGCAGCAACTTTAAGTTTGAAGACCTTACAAATATAATTAAGTTTTTAATGCAACAAGCTGCATATGTGTCGGTTTTCTTAACTTTTATAATCTTCATTTGTTTGCTTCTACGGATATAAATAAGAATTAAGTAAAGCAGTTCATACAACAAAATAATCTGTTTAATCAGAAATATCTAGTGGAAAATGTTGTTTAGAATAATCTTATTATAGTTAAACCTAACAGTACAAAGACGATAGTTTTATTTTATTAGTATTTTAGCTTTACGTTTTAACTCATTAGTTACAGAATACAATTTAAAACTTAAAAGTTAATTTAATTAAAAAATTTTCACAAAACTATTACGTGGGTAAAGTCTTATTCATTTTTTGAAACTTTTCTTGAACAGGTTTTTTTATCAAAATGTAAAAATATCTAGCAATTAAAACCTACAAGTCATAACAAACATTTTCAAGTAAGTTTATGAGAAAATTTAAAATCGAACACTACAAAGCTTATCTAAATTATAAGATATAAACTACTTTAACAAGTTTAAAGAATAAACATTGTAACAAAACTTTGCAGAAAAGCAATGCACTCACGTCAATTAAAAACTGAATTATTAAAACTAATTCTTCAACTTTGCTCTGCATTGTTTTTGCAACTCTTTTCATCTCATGTGACCTCTACTGTAAAAGGTTTAGAATACGCTTGTATGACGTGACAAAGTAACAATCTTGGCTTTATATGACGTCACAATTCGTAGTTGACAGTTTGAATTATTGATGTTTTCGAACTTTTCACAATTAAACTAATTTCAATCAATTTCACGAAAAGAATGTCCAACAGTGTAAAAACATAATTTACTTTGTTTTCAATTATAATTCCAAAGTTATATATATTTGAATTTTTACTAGACTTTTTAAAAATTCATATTCTATAAGTTAATCGTAATAAAAAAAACTTACTTTTATAACTAAATAATCTTTAGTTAAGCATCTTTAAAAAGTTTTATAGTAGAGTATGCGGTATAAATTATTAAACCTTTAACAAAGCTACTACAGCTGATAAGTTATAAAGATGTGTACTTTCGTTGCACGAAATACTTAATCAGTTAGATAGGATTTCATTGCAGAAAAAATCTTTCAATTATTGATAAGATCTACTTGTAGTAGTTTGTTTTTATCAAGCTACGTATTATATACTTGATCTCATACAAAAACTGTTTATGTTTAGTACTAATTTTTTTAAATATATTAAAAACTGCTTAAAACTATAAACAAAGCAACTAAGTAAAGCAACTTTATGTAAAAAGTAACATAAAACAAGTTTTAGACTGTTACTTTACTATTAGCTAATTTATATTTTTAAAGAAATATTCTGCAACAAGCTTGAATTTGTGTACCTTCGTAAATACAACAGTTAGCGGATGTACAAAAAAAACTCGATAAAATATAACCTTGAACATTTTCAAAGCCGAAATTGTGTTTAGTAAAGTCTAGGATATCCTACGTCATAATAAAAAATACGAAAAAAAAAAACATTTCTGCTTATTGTGATTTATGGCGTACATGTTTTATCTCATTAATTTTTTAATACTTTTTAGCTGTTATCGAGTATTATATAATGTGTCTGCAAACTTTTATGGTCGATAACAACTATTTATGCTCTTTCACTGTTTATTTTATTTCAAACTTTTATACTTCTTAGCTAATTTTTCTATTTATGAGAAAGGCTGTTTTTGTGTAAATAAAATTTAACACCATTGTTTTGTTTACTAACTTTCGGTTTTTGAGGTGTAGTTTTAGTTTTTATGTAACGTTTAATAAGTAACTAATTTTAGTAAGTATATACTAAACGGAATAAGGCTAAGTTGTTTAAGTGTTTAAATTTTTATTTCTTTTGTAGAATCTTTTTATAATATTTTTGTTCTTTAGTTTTTTTGTAACTTACTGGTTTTCACATAATAAACAAATTTGTTTTGAATACTTAAAATTAATTTTATAACTATAAACTAGTAAACTGAATGTATTGTATAAAACACTTAATAGAGTATTTAAGTTATTTATTCCATTTGTAGATTCATTTTATGATATTTAGTTTTATAACTTTTTTGTAACTCATACAATGTTTTCATATAACAAACAAAATTGTTTTAAATGTTTCAGTATGATATTTTAACATTAAACTAATAAATTTATAATAAAACATCTACGAAAAATTGTTTCTCTTTTATTTATAAAATACTTGTTTATTCTTTCAAGACAATTATTTATAAAGTTAATAAATTTAATTCGATCAAGAACTAGGTTTTATATTTTGTTCAATTTTAAATAAACATTGAAAAATGTATTAAAAAAGCTAAGACTTAAAAAAATTAACAAACTATTTTGCATACATTGTAGATAAAAAATTATAAGTTGAAGCATTAAGTTTAGATACAACAAGTTTTAAATGAAAAACAGTTTACTTTTTTGTTTAGTAAACTTTTGACTAATTGTTGTTTAGTAAATAATTAATAAGTAAACACGGTCTGAAAATCATTATCAAAAAAAACCTATGGTGCCAACGTATGTTTCATGTCAAAAAAAAACCTAAAGTGGTTTTTAAAAACTTAAACGTGGAGCACCTTAACAAAATCAATTTCATAACTGAAACAGTTTCGTTCTAATCCATTAACCTTAACCTTTTAACTGACAAACAACAGTTTTAAATCAAATTTTACCGCTTAATTGAAAAGTGTGAAGACTCAAGAAATATAAGAAATAAAAGAAATTTTATTGAGGTTTGAAGTTTATAATTAGGTCAGAATTATTGATCGAGCCAAACTCTATGACACTGTGACATTGTCTTAAATAAGAACAACAGTATGAATGAAAACAACTAAGTGTTTTGTAACCTTCTTTGAAATTTCATTCTAGTGTCCTACTTTAGGAAGTTCTTTGTTTTATGTAAATAAAAAGATTTTTAAAGTACAATATAGTGG
>NW_028140753.1:0-16995 GCF_965202585.1 Thalia democratica | reverse complement strand
TTAGATATTTACTCAATTTAAATTTTTGAAAACTTCTAACAGACTTAATAAAAAGTTTTTTAAAAAACTTGAGAATTTTAGTATCAAAAAAATTTCAATCCTAAACTTTAGTTAGTTGTTTTCAATCTCAAACTTTATAGTTAAGTTTTTTATAAGTTTTCAAGATCATTTGTTTTGTATTATTCTACTTAGCTTTTTCTAAAACTTTTAACTAGCTTAAATTATTACTTATTTAGTAAAGCAATTAAAATATATCGTTAGTGTTAGCCACAACTGAAAAAAAAGGTTATCGTTTTGATTGGGTAGGATGCAGTTGTAAGTCTTTAAAATGTTTTTAATCATAACAGTATGCAAATTTATCAAATGAGGTAAATTGATAGTACAGCGGAATATTAAGAACATTTATACCCTTATCTCTAACCCACCTTACCAAAAATATTTATAAAATAAACTACAAAGAAAAGTTTTATTACATAAACTTAAAATAAAAAAAGTAAAAATTGCCCATTAGAAGCGACCTTAGAATTGCAGCCGACAATTTTTATTCTCAAAAATAAACAAATTTCATTTTAACAAAACTTCTACAGGAGCATTTATAATTTCGTTAAAAGGCGTTATGTGAGTTCTTATAGAATAATGGAAAACTATTAAGAAAACACAAACAAAAATATTAACTTTTTACTTTAAATTTTATAAAATCAACTTTAGTTAGTTCAATAACAAATTAATTTACATATAAAAAATTAAAAATAACAGATTTTAAACATATTTTTTATCACTTACTAAAAAAATTGTTTTTTAATATAATCACAAGTATATATTTTTTTTTTTTGTAATTATGGTAGTGTCTTGAAACTGACTAAATTAGTAAAAAATTGTAACTATAAAGTTTGGATACGATTTTTATTTCTTATGATAAGTGAATAACTGTTTGAATCTACAGAACTTACAACTTAAATACCTTGGTATTTTAAATTAAATAATACCTATATTATATAAGATCACTTAAAACCAGAATTTAAAGTTCATGTAAATGTGTATAACTAGTTATAAAAACTAGCTAGTAAACCATGAACTTCAATTATTATTCGTTAAACATTTACAGCTTCAAATTCCAATTTTGATTTATTCTGGGGTACTAGCATAGTAACTCAGTACTGGTCTTTATACATTTAAGTTAGAATTAAAACATTTTTTATAACCTTATGTATAACTTAAATAAATAATAATAAACCATCTTTTATAGCTAGAATTTATTACGTTATATGACAAAACCGAACACAGAAACACTATAGAAATAAGTCGAATGAAAGAACAAAACTAAGAATTGTTTAAAAAAGAACTTATTCAGTAACATTGTGCAACAAAAGAAACAACAGTATTTTCAGCAACACACATTATGACGAGACAACCTTGCGAACTCCGGGTATGACGTAACAATCAGGACGCGTACTTCCTGGTCCACTCCCTGCAAACCTCGTCGTGCTTCTCGCGGTCGGTGACGAACTGGTGCGCGATGGCGGGCACCAGGGGCAGGGCGGGGTTGCAGTCGGTGAGGAAGGACTGGATGGAGAGGAGCAGGGTGGCGACGGTGTAGCTGGAAACCCAGTTGGCGGTCAGGATGTCCAGGCTGATGCGGCCCTCGCCGTCCACGTTGCAGTGGTACACCCTGGTCAGGAAGGTCACTTTCGGCGGCTGGAACGGGTACCGGTCGGGGAAGACGAAGCCCAGCAGGAACTTGCCCCCCTCGAAAGGACTGTCCGGCGGGCCTTCGATCGTGCACACCCACTCCATCAGGCTGTCGCCCTTCAAGTCGACCTTGCACCCCGGTCGCGGGTACGTCTGGCATTCCACGAACTCCTTCTTCAGCCTGTTGACAGCAACCTGCTTGTCGCTGAGCGGCTTTTTGCGGGTCGCCCGCTTGGTGGTCGGAGCAAAGCTTGCGTCTAGTTGTGGACACTTCTGGACAGTTGGAGGAAGCTTCTCGGTGGTTGGAACAGAGACCGGGACTGGCTCGGGTTGAGGATACCTCTTAGCAGTAGGCTGGCGCACGGGTAACTTCAGCGGAGCTTCAACTTGCGGTCCAAAGAGATCCATAAGACTTTCAGGAATTTGGCCGGCAGGAACAAAGCTGCTTCCAGTCAACGGGACATCAGCGACTGTAAGGTCGCGAAACACCAAAGTCATTTGCTTCTGTTGAGACCCGCGGTTATCAGCGAACCCCGCTACATTGTTCTTCTGCTTGATTGGTTTAGAAGAAGAAATGGAAAGTTGAGTTTCAGAAAGCTCATGCACTTTGGACGGTGTAAACGACATTTTACTGATAACTAGATTATACCTATAAACTTTTTCATGTATTAAAAAGAAAAAATGTTATTTTATTGGTTACTTAAAAATTACCTCAGTTAAAATTTTAATTTTATTTTGATTTTATTAGTTTTTTAAAAATTAATGACATGTTATTTTTAATTAATATTATTACATATAAATAAAAGCTTTTTTAATTGAAAAAATTAAATATTTGAAGGCAAAAATAAGTTTTACTATACATACAAAGTTAATTTAAGTCTGAAATAATAACTTTCAACTCAACAGCTAATAATCATTTACATTAATTTTTCAAGTATCTACTCAACTCAATCTCTTGCTTGCTGCAGTTGCAAAAAAAAACTTACAACACACAAACTTTATTTCCTTCAAACAATATTTTGTAACTATCAATATACTTAACTTAGTACTTTTTGAATTAGCTGTTTTATTTTGAAAAACACTCAATCAAAACTATTTTCAAATGAGTTAGCAATCATTGCTTTTTTAAACTTAAGAGTTTGGTTTTAATTTTAAGTTGTTTATTTTTCTTTTTTATGAAATACACAAAACATTTTGTTTAAAAATTTTCTTTATGTAACATTAAAGATGAAGTTACATTCTAAAAAAAATACAAGTTCAAAACTGGTTCTTTTATTAGCTTTTATACATACAATATTAAAGTATTTTAATTTTTATTTTAAAAATTAAATATTTTCAAAACACTGCTATATATATAACAGTTTAAATATCTAAGTAACTTATTTATTATAAATGTCATAAAGCTTAATAAATGGCTTAATAGAGCTTTCTACTATCAATGCATTTGTAAGTAAAGTTTACATTTTAATTTAGCTGTTTTATATTGAAACACATAATCAAAAACATTTGCAAACGAATTTGTAATCATAAATTTATCAAATTTTAGAGTTTTCTTTTAGTTTAACATTGTGCTTTTTTCTTTTTTATAAACGATCTAATATATATTATGATTATAAGTTTTTCTTTTAACATAAAAATCAATTTATATTTTGTTACTAGTTCAACCAAAACAAAAAAGTTATAAAAGTGTTTTAATTTACTTTTGCCTTTACTATTTATAAAATGAACAACAACATTAAATATAATTTTATTGATATTTTTGATTCATTACTTAAAGTTTATTGATTTAAAGAACTTTTTTGATAAAAAAACATGATTATTTAAGAAAATTGAATAAAAGAAACTAATGATAAAACTCTAATTTACAATAGTTATAAACACTTAGCAAAAACTTTATTTAGAATAATTTACTTTAGCTCATAAAAATTAGTTTAGTAATTTAGAGCGTTTTTCTTTTATTAAATTTGAACGTTAATTTTTTTAACATAAGCTTTTGAATTTACTACAAACTTCTTAATCAATTTATAAAGTGTAAGTTTACAAAAGTCATACATTATTTTAAATGCGATTATAAAGTTTTTTTGAAAAAAGATTGCAGCATTCCGTTGTTTAAAATTTTCTAAAATGTTCTTGCTACGAATGATTTGCTAATAAATAGTGAAGTTCGTTAGTGTTATGTAGAAAAGGATATATTTTCATGTTATAATATTAAACGTATATTTGTTATTTGTTACTACACAAAATATTTTAAGTGTATTTGAGCTATAAACTGTGTAAATTGAAACAATTGTTTTGATTTTTTTCAGTGATCTATCAGATCCACTAACTAGGATCTTTTTTTTTTAATATAAAGATTCGATCTGATCCGGATATTTTATTGAAAATTAGGATCCTTAGCACTTTAAGTTTTATGTAGTGTTAGTAAAGAACAAACTAAAAAAATTAATTCTTATTTTACCACTAAATTACTATGAAATGTTTTTTTAATTTACTTTTAAAAAACACAATGTTATTGTTAAACTATGTTATTTTAAATAATAAAAAAAATTAACGTCATACAAAATCTTCTGTTTGTAGTTTGTTGGTGTATCAGTAAACAATTTCATAGTCTACATGTTATCTGTGTAAATAAAATTATTAGTCTCTAGATATATTGTTGCCAGAAAACAAAGAAATATAAATATTAAAATCATGATCTGAAATCACTTATAAAATTTAAAATTAGTAATAGGTTGACTTATTTTATGATTATTAGTGTTTTTTATCTTTTTAACTTTGTTATTAATATTATTTTCTTTTATTTTTTTCAAAGAAAAAACTTATATACTATTTAAGTGTTTTTTTTGTTGTTTTATACATTATTGTTTTGGTATATTTAAATTTATATATTAAGGCATCTATTAAAGGTTGTAAAAACTGATAGTTTTAATTAAAAAGACATATTTTTTTATACTTTTTATCTTGTTTAGCTTTTTTTTTATAATTTTTATGGATACAGCTTTATTTTACTTTTTTTTTTAGATTGCAGCTAATAAATTTTATATATTTATTGATTTTTTTATGTTATAGCTTTAATTTATTTTTGTCTATTTTTAATAAGTTGACGGTAGAGCCTAAATTCTTAAACATACTTAAAAAAAAAACTTCAAATTTTTTTTTTAATTTTTTAACTCATATAAAGGGTTAAATTGTTCGCTAAAACTATTGATAAATCTTAAAATTAAAGACATTTCAGATAGAAACTTTACCTTTTGACGTAGAGTTTAATGTTTATTTTATGTGTATATAATGTTAGGTATATGTGTGTATAAAATCATTTTATTTTTTTGATTTTTTTTTTTTGAAAATTGTTTAGTGTTGTAAAGTTTAAAAGTTTCACTTTTCATAGAGTTTTTCGTTTTAGAGTTTTAATTTTGAATGCAAAGTTTTTTAGTTTTTGTTTCATTTGTAGCTCATTATAACTTTGATAAAGTTGGGTATGCAACTCGATGACCGAGAGGTCTATTTGCGTATCCAGGTCCTTGAACCAAAAAGTTTTGAGCAATTTTTCGTTTTTGTTCAATAAATCACTATTATAATAAATTTTCAAATATGATTTCAGGCTACTTATACGCGATTGAACTTGAATGTTGTTGAAATAAATAAAGTTTGAAATAAAGATATAGATTAACTTCTTAGCAAATGTTTAGACATATTAGTAAGTATTGTAGTAAACGAAATTTACTAATATTCACGCTATTAAGCTAAAAGAAACCTACCCTAGGTTTTTAAAGTTGCAATGAAGAAGTAAAAGTTTTTCGCCGGTCTAAAAAAGCAACCAATTTTGCTTTCGATCGTTCAAGATACAGGCTTTAAAAATTAATCTTTAAGTTAAAAGGAAGATGGAGATGCCGAAAGATACTTCCTTGCATACTTTGATGTGGGTATCTTTTGTTGTTTGACTCTCAACTTTTTTCACAGTAAGTAATTTTTCTTCAGCTAAAAGATAAACTTAATTTATGCCTCAATCTCTTGATCAATCAAATCTTGTTGCTCGCTTTCGTGAGTGGCTGTAGTTGTTTATGCGTTAAACGAGGATTATAACAAAAAAAAAGAACATCATTTAAAGATAGTTGAGTTTTAGGATTATAAGGCGGTACTAGAGGAAAGCGTCTACTTTGAAAAGTCACACGACAACTATGCTTTATTCACTTCTAATTTTAACCTTTCAAGCTCCTGTTTGAGAATAGGTCGAAAATAGGGTCGATACCGTGGGTCAACAGCTGTTGTAACTAACAACAAGCTGTTTTCATGAAGGTTTAGGTGTAACCTTTTATTTGTAGTAGACAATTTTTTTAAATCTTTTATACTTTTTGCCAAGGTCGTAGGATTACTTTGACCGAGTTGACATTTTTCTTTAAAACTAAAAGAGATCAGTACTTTTACAAAAATACACTTTACAGCTATATTTTTTTAATAAACTGCTGGTAAAGTAAAAAGGTTTAAGCAGTTCAATAATGTGGCTAGAAAGTCGCGATTTTTCAGCTTTAACAACATAATTGGAATCAAAGTTTCTTTTAACTTCAGGCCAAATTCAATTTTTAATTATCTACTTAAATTCTTTTAAGTTTCGTTTTCTTTTTTAATAACTTGTTATTAAACAGTAATTATAAAATTATACAAAAAAACATGATTATTGATAAATACGACTATTTAATCTATACTTGTAAAAAATAAAACAAACAAATGATAAAACTTATATTTTCAAAAGTTTTAATCACTTAGCAATACTTTCATTTCTTAATTTAATTATATTTTTAATAACATACGCTCTTTTTTAATTACACAAATCTTTGAAATATGATTTTATATATGCATTCTTCATTTAAATAAATGCTTATAAATAAATTATTCTGAAACTGTCGAAAACAACAATCTTAATTAAATAGTAAGAAACTTATAGGCGTTGAAAACTTCTATTAAAAAAAGCAAAAACAAAATAGATTAAGTATAAATCAGAAAGAAGTAGATCGCGAAAAGTTAAGTCTTTCCAAATAAACTGGATCCGGATCTGGCCAAATCTCAGCTAGGATCCGGATATATTTTTTTAATCTGGGTAAGAGCAAAAAAAAAAGCCGAATCCGGTAGATCACCAGTTCGAATCTTCTAGACTCTTAAGCTACCAGTGAAAATTGCCATGAGTTTGAAAATTATTACTACAAACTGAGTATAACTCAATTTATCTCTAATTTTTTGAAGAAGTATATGACCAACCATTTAATTAACTTAAGATTGTTTTGTTTTAAAATAAGTGGTTGAAGCATTAATAAAGATCAATTTTATTTTTTTAATTGAAGATCCAAGTTAGTAACGGATAAACTATTTGTTACATTTTAAAAATAATACTTTCTTATTTAAAAATTTAACACTTAAAAAACTTATTGTAGACAAAATAATATGTTATGCTAATTTTTTAAAGTCTATCTTTTGCTTTATAACTGTTTATAGCATGCTAGTCAAAAAGATAATTTGATAAAATAAATGCTGGAGTAAAGACAGCAAATTTAACCAAGTATTTTGTAACATTTATTTGAAATATAACACAAACACTTTATGAAAACTATTATCCAGAGATGGGAATTAATTGAATAGATTAGTAACGATTTAATTTAGTATTTTGAAAACTAGTAAGGAAAAAACATATTTGATAAGCTTATTTTTCAACAGAAACTGCTAAACAGTTCATCATAATTTAGTATTATTATAATTTAATATTCTGTGGAGTTAATATGAACTAATTTTATCAATCTAACCTGGTGGTCTAAAATTATTTTTTAAATAATGTTGCTATTGTTACCTTAATGATTACAACAAATTTTATTTTTAATTTCATAGGTGTTGATAAAATTTTACTTGAGATTCCATATTTTACAAACCAACAACTTTCTTTTATATTTTAAAACTTAAATAAATAAATTGTATTGCAACTAAAAGTAATATAGTTGTATCCATTGTAAATTCGAAGCTATTCATCTTACTTCCATAAGCTTTATCAAGAATGAAAGATGAGTTAGTAATTAATTTTGCAATAAGTTTGTAACTTGTGATATTATAACGTTTAGTTAGCATTCCATTATCTACAATATTAACATTTCAAACCTAAAGTATCTAATATTTTGTTTTCGTCATAATATCACAAGTTACAAACTTATAGCAATATTAATCACTAACTCTTTCATTCTTGATAAAGTTTTATGGAAGTAAGACGAAAAGCTTTTATTTAACAATGAATAAAACTATTTTACTTTTTAGTTGAAATGGTATTTATTTACAACAAAAAATCCTCCAACAATAATATATACTTCCAATAACTATTACTCTAAGCTTATTTCAATAAACAAACAAATTAGTAATATTCTTAAACTCTAGTATATTTTTCTATTTAACTAAATATTAGTTCTTATTATCAAAAATTTAACACAAAAAGTTTGTGACTAAAAAACCTAAAACTTATTTAACATAGTTTATTTACATTCTCTTAAGCTCGTATAAAAAACAAGATTTTTTCTGAATGAAATTTAATCAAAATAGTGTATAAGATCAACAATTAAATAAAAATTACTCCGAAACAAACTTTGCTTTTTTATGAAAATATAGATTAACACAATATTTGTTTTTTTTTTATTTAAACATAAAACTGACAATACAGAATGGAAATTTGCAGTTATCATGACAACTAATTAAACGTGGGTTTCAACGATCGCCCACTCGGGGTGGTAATCCAACTTGTAGTGGGCCCCAGTAACCGGGCACCTTCCCCCCTTCTCCAACGTCACAGTGAACTCAGGCAGGTCGAAGTCCTCGTCGCCTGTGTGACGTGCATAGTTATTAGTGACGTCATAATTGAACGCATTTCGTAACATTTTCTACTGAACTAAATAAAATTACTTTTCAAGTTAATAAGTTTTTTTTCTTAATTCAACATCCTAAGTTCTGTTTTTATTTTTAATTATATGCCAAAATAACGTTTCTAACTTTACTTTGGTTTAAACTGTTTAAATTATAGTCTCTACTGGCACACACGTTTAAAGATTACATGACAATTCAAGTTCGGAAAACTCAAATTTTAAAACAAAATTACAGGGCCTCAACTTAAAAAGTGTTATATATTTAAAAAAAATAAAATATGTATGTTGGCGCTATTAATATCTACAGGCCATTTTTTCTTTTTGTGAAAAATTAAATATTTTTAAGATATTGAAGAAATAATAAAAATAAGTATACTTTAAAGTTTATTTTAACAATATGGAAAAAATGTTAAATATTGTACAAAAAGAAAAAAATGGCTTATAGATATTAATAAAACCAACATACATATTTTTTTTATATATAATACTTTTTAAGTTGTAGCCCTTTAAATTTTTTTTAGAATTCGAATTGTCGGAATTTGAATTTTCATGCACCCAGTTTAAAATAACGAGGATTTAAACAAAGTTAATTAATTTTTCAAAACATACTGCTCCAAATATTTTTCTAACAAGTATATTAGCTCGTTCAAATATGATTATATAAGAAACATACATATCAGGTACAAATTTAACAAACTCTATCAATTATTTATCAAAATTTACAAAAAGTAACAGCTCTTTTTCAAGTTAAAATATACTCGGACAAAATAAAACGAACCAAGATCGACTTTGCACAATCTGGATTTCTCGTGCGAGGGTATGATGAAGGGGTCCTGCTTGGTTCCCTTCCCCTGCGGCTTGTACGTTTCGTTGATGTGTTTCGTGTTCAGGGGATCTCCCGGGTACGACATGTACTTGTTCTCGTGCTTCTCCAAACCCACCGCCAACGCTGCGTCGCTCAACAGTGGCTTGTCTGTTTCGATTAAGGGGATTTTCGTAAACGGATTTAAATTTTAAATGTTGTGAGCAAAGAAAAAGGTTTTTGATTATCATTGTTACAAGCCATAAAAATTGTTGTTTGTTTTTTGTGACAGTACACAGTTTAGATCAGGGTTTTCAAAAGTGGGACATTACAGAAATTTACGGGACCATTAGCAGCAAAGGGGCCACAGGGGGCCGTGGAGCCATAACTTGAAAAAAGTAAAAGTCTTATGTGTATTTAATATTAGTTCTTTGGGAAATGTTGTCGGAAGGGGATATAGCTTTGTTTATTTCTTTATAGGGGGCATTATGGAAAAGAGTTTGGGAAACCCTGGTTTAGATGTATGATCAAACGTATGAAAAAACACTTTTTTAACGTAAATGTTTTAAAACTAAGAATACAAAAAACAATATTTAATTTGTTTTCAATAGTATGGTTTGCTTTTTCCAAACTTTATTTTAATTAATTACCTAAATAATAAATTTGAGATACTTTTATGTAATTAAGTAAAGTTAATGGACAATTAACCGGAATTAGTTTCTCCATAAATTCTCATCTTATACTTCATAAAACTGATAAAACTTATTAGCAATTCTTTAAATTTTATCCAACAATCAACTAACTGGGAATGAGCTTTTCCATGAGTCCACCGAAGATGAACTTGTTGGCGGTGGTGGTGCTGAAGTTTGATTTTCTCACCATCTGATTGGCCAGCATGCCACCAGTTTTGCGGAGTGAAGAAGCCAACATTATTTACTTATATATGATTCTGCTGTGTTATAGTTTGGTGAATAGTTAATATTTGAAATTTATAACTTTTAACTGTAATAAATAAATTTAAATATCAATATTCATTGAAACTAATTAAAGTTATGTGAATGGTTTTAAGATATAATAAGAACTAACTTCCGCTGAAGTTTTCTAAAGATGAATAATTAATAGTCAAACTTTGATTAATACTGCCAAAATGGAAAACAAAGAAACTCCAAATTGAAATAAATATCTAATGATAAAAACTAATTGATTATCTAGAAGAATTTTCACTAATGATATTTATGATTAAATAAAATGAATAGTACAAATTAGATTTCAACAAAGTTTACTTTAATATAGTATTGTTGTCATATGCAGACAACTTAGTATATGCCGTGAAGTTATACTAGCTGTAATTATTTACATTATGATAAATACAGTATTATTACATGATCAATTAAGTTATATCTTAAAAAAATATCTTAGCCAGAAAAAATAATAAAACTTTTATGACTAGTAGTCAATTCCTTAAAATGCATGATTAATTTTCTAAAGTGCATACATATTGATATATATGTATGAATAAATTGAAAACATCTAATTACACACTAGCAGAAACTATCTGCGGTCATGTATATTATCAAAAATTTCAATGTATAACTTTTCAAAAGGAATAAAAGTATAAGGAAAAGAAAATATTAACTACTTGAAATTTTCAGAAAACTTTCATATTTATGATCAAATGCATTCTTAAATATAAATAAAAAAATAAGAAAAAGAAATTAAAGTAGCAACAACTTTTAATAAACTATAGTAGTCGTTTTTCAATGGTATCAAGTAAATAATTAAGTAACAAACATGCCACTATTTATAGTACTTGAAACTTTTGCAGTCTTAAAAATGTATTTTAATATTACAAAAAGATTATATTTCAAAAACTAAATAATTTTTAAAATTTAAAAAACATGACAAACTAAAGTATATATTGCTTTTTGTGGTTAACTTTTCAAACATGAAAAAATTACAGATTAAATTGCTAAATTTATATGAAAGTTACAGAACAAAGAACCTAAAAAAGTTTTATTAATTAAATTTCTTAAAATATTTTCTTTTAAATGGATCCAATCACCATACAATCAACAAACTGGCCTTTCTCAATTTTCCTCACATTCTCAGTGCTGGGTGGTAACACAAGCAAGCCATTGCACTGATTCATGCTCATCAGTCGCGAGCTCATTTGCCCACCCAGTATTCTGCATTCAAACTCCCTCTTACTTGCCATCCATTCCAACTTGACCCTCTTGTACTCTGGTCTCGGGTCCAGCTTGATATCCTCTGTTGTTCTTGCCTGCACTGTAGAAGCCTTGGGGTTTTTGTGGCCGCTCATTTTTCTCAGCGAAGGGAGCACAAACAAGTTGCAGGTCACAATGGAGGAAACAGGGTTTCCGGGCAAGGCAAAGAACAGAGTCCTCTTGTTATTTTTGTCCAACGTTGCAAATGTGGTTGGCTTGCCCGGCTTCATGAACACCCTGCCAAAGTGAATTGTTGCCCCCAGTTTGGTCAGAACCCCTTTCATGTAGTCCTTCTCACCCATGGACACCCCGCCTGAGGTCACCACAACGTCCGCTTTGCTGCTGGCCTCTTCAAAGGCCTTCAAAAGATCCTCAGGGTTGTCTCTGACTATCCCCATGTCAACAATTTTAAAACCTGCACTTTCCAAGGTCAAAATCATGGTGATCCTGTTGGAGTCTCTGATGCAGCCTGGCCTGCTGGGCTCATCAGCATTGATGAGCTCATCTCCAGTTGAAAACACGCACACAGTGGGCTTCCTCACAACTTGCAATACGGTGTTGCCAACACTGGCGCACACTCCAACGTCAGAAGCAGTCATCAAATGGCCTTTTTTCATCAGCAGCTGGCCTACATTGATATCACAGCCCAAAGGTCTGATGTGCTGACCTTTGTTAACCCCCACCAGCGCTTTGATCTCAAGCTCAGTTTTGTTGTCTTCACTTGACTTTAGCAGCTCAGTGTCTTCCACAGGTATCACACAGTCAAAACCTTCAGGTACAGGGGCTCCAGTGGTGATCCTGACCGCTTGTTTCAGGGCATCACTGCTCTTTCGAGTTGGAGAGTCTCCACACAAAGATGCTGATGACACAGATAGATTCCCTGGCGTGTTGGAAGAAACAACAGCATATCCGTCCATGATAGAGGCATTGAAGGGAGGTATGCTTTCTCTTGAAACAACGTCTTCATTTAACACGCAGCCAAGTGTTTTGTTAAAAGGTAACTTTGTTGCTGGCAGTTTGGTTGACATCTGCAAAACCAGCTCAACAGCTTCTTTCATCTGCATCATTTTGTAAGGAGACTTTCTGTGCCTCAGAGCAACTTTTTCAGGATCATTAGGTGTGGCTTGATTGGATGTTTCATCTTCTGCCCTGTAGCAGCCGCACTGATGGGTGCTCTTCTGAGGTTCAGACTTCAAACAACCTACGATCTTGCCGTTGTCACTGAGCAGAGAAACAGCGTGTGGCAGAACAGGAAGAACCGCTTCCAAGCACTCCTTGACTCCTTTCACACTGCCAGGCAAGTTCACTATTAAAGTTGACTTTCTGGAACCACACCTGGCCCTTGACAGCATTGAAAATGGGGTGGACTTAAGCCCAGCAACAAACATGCCAATCTGAAGTCCTGGTGCTTCTTTTTCCAACACCATTTTGGTTGCTTCTGGGGTGTTGTCCCTGTGCGAGAAACCCGTCCCTCCAGTAGTCAGCACCAGGTTTAGCTTGTCCTCATCGCACCATTTCAGCAAAATGTTCTTAATGTCTTCCAGGTTGTCTGGAACAATGCTCCTTTTTATCACTACGTTGAAGCCTTTTTAAAGTGGAGATGATTTCTTCAACTTTGGGACCACTCTTATCTTCTTGCTCACCCCTAGAGCATCTGTCGCTGGCTGTCAAGACACCAACATTCAGAGTGTTTTCCATTTGTTGTACTTATAATATCTGGGACATTATAGTGAAATTAAAGTAATATCTTGTGATATTTTTCTTATTTTAGATTAAAAGTAAAACTGGTAACTCAAAAATAGACTATACAAATTACAACTATAAACTTTGTAACATCTATGGCAACACAGTTAAAAGGCTTTACCACATATACTACTTTAAACTCTACTATTTTAATATTCAAACATTCAAACTTATATTTCTATAACATTAACTTTCTTGTTAACTTTATTTTGGTGTAAGAGACACCAGCCTGCTCAAGTTAGGTCACTGAAAGTTGTAATCAAAAATTTACTAAACGTAGATTCAAACCCATTGCACACATATATATAAGGCTGTAACTGTACATCAATTTGTGTTTGAAACATTTGGTGTTAAGGAGAAATCCCAGAAAGAAACACATGAAAATATTTATAAATTTTTTATACAGTAAAGATAAGGAAAAAATAAAGAGCAGAAAAGAAATTCCTGATGTGATGTTGAATAAAGTTAAGAACATGGCTATTTAAAACAGCCACAGGGCTTGCTGCAATAAACTTGTAATTCAAGAATAGACATTTATATTGTTTGATGTAAAGTTTTTTATTTAAGAATGTTTTTCCCATAAGTATTTTTATAGTCTTAATTTTAAGCAGTTAATTCTCATTCTAATTTAAACGTATAATTATTTGAGATTTAGATTGTGTTTAAAGGTTTAAATAACAATCAAAATAATTTTAAAGCATAAAGTTTTTTTTAATATACATGGTTCTTTATACTTGTTAGTTTTTGCAATGGTTCTACAATATGTTCATTCATTTTCATGCCTAGTTTTATATAGAGTAGCCCTAAGTATTATTTAATATCAGTATTAGTTAGGTAAATGTTATTATTTATTTATTATGGGTTAAAATGGAGATACAAATTATATGTGGGTTATAAGGCATAAGGGAGCATTTTTTTTATAAATTAGCATTAGCTATTATATAACAACAGAATGTTTAAACTTTAAATTAGTTTTAAAGAACTTAACTTTTGAGCTATAGCTAAAAAAAAACTAAAAGATAAATTTTAATACAAACATATCTAAGAAAATTACTATTAAAAAAAATTGCTGTACATAGGTATGTATCAAAACATTTAACTATGTTTTAAACATCATACTCCTTAAAAACTTGTAAGTACCAAAACTTTAACAAAATTCATTATATTTTAAAATAAATAACTTGTTTATTCTACAAAAAATGAGCTTGTATTAAGCTAATATATAGTAACTAATGTTAATTTTTGTTCAAAAAAGTATATGCTAAGTTTTTGTAACATTAAATTTAAAATATTTATTTTGAGTGTAAATTTTATTTATAATTTCTTAAAGAAAAAATTTACTTAGATTATATAAATAAAAAACTAATAAAAACTATTTAGCCAAAGGGGTTCAAAACTTTTTTTTTTAATGATTAATATTTAAAAATATTTTCAATTGGATATGAAAAGTTCAACAAATTTTAAAAATGTTTTCAGTTTTCAGTTCTAGGTAAAAATTTGTTTTAACAATAAGTTTTTATATACAGCATTTGAACAAGATTTCAAATTTTCATAGCAATTACAAGCACAAGATTGTTTAAATTTTCAATAGTTACATCACAATTAAAGTAAGCTACATTAAATTCAACTCAATTTTAAGTTCACTTTATTAATTACATTTTTGCTTAAGCAATGTTTACTTTGTAAATCAACTAGAAGATAAAGAAAGCTACATACAGCTATTATTATTATTATTATTATTATTGTAATATTGATTTTAAAACTTAACTAAAATTTAAAATTTACCTTAAACTCAGTCTTATAACTAAGACTTGATTTGTTTAGTTTCATAAGTAAAAATTTTGAGTAAAAATTTGGTTTTATTTTAATTTAATTGTTTGAATGTTATTTTCCATGACTGTCACGTATCTATTTTAGATTTATTTAAGCACTGACGAGGTCTGAAGACCAAAACTTAGTTTGTAAAATAAATTCTTGAAAGAATAAATTCATTATTTCTCTTCCAAGTTTGTAAAATAAATTCTTGAAAGAATAAATTCATTATTTCTCTTCCAGTAGTTGAAACCTCTCTATTTGTTTTCTTAAGACCAAAACATATAATATTTTCAGTTTTTTTTTTTAAGTTTTTGATACAAAAGTAGAAGAAACTTCTCATTGCTGACTTTTTTAAGAATTTTAAAAAACTTCTATAAAAAAATTTATCTCTTCCTACATTTTTAAAGTAAATTAGATCAAATTTTAGAGAAAGATTACTTGCAATTTAATGAACAATATCTTAAATAAAGATGTTCAAATTAAATACGTTCAATTTACAACCAGGTTTTTGGCGACAAAAAAAATTGCAACCTTTTTCAAGTAAAAATAAAATGGTAAAACTCAATAATATTTTAAAAATCCTTTTTAAAATAAAATTTTATGATCAAAAATATCTTATATTTTTAGTAATTAAAAGAAAAGTATTTATAACTGAAAAGTTTATACAATCAAATTACTAATTGTTTATTATTATAAAATAGACAAGGAAAGTTTAAAAAACATATACCTTGAAACTGTACAAGATATTATTTAATAAAATAGTCTTATTTAATGATTCATAAAAAAAACTAAATGAATTTTTTTAACTTATGAATGAATATGAATGACATATGAAGTTGTTTTTCAACTTAAAATGTGGTTGAAAGCAAATGATATATTAACATTTAAAGAAAAAACAAAATAATTAAAAAAAAAATTAATTAATTCTTATGGATTGAAGAACATTCTGTTATCAGTAATTAAAAATTGGTAAATTTTAAAAAAGCAATTTAGCTTTTGAAATAGTTTTCTTAAAGAACATATCTTTAAATACACCTTCAACTAAGTTTAACTTAAATTAAGGATTCTACTCAAGTCAGTGAATAAAAAAAGGTAAAAAATTTTTAGTTTAATTAAATATGTTTTAGTAAAATTTAATTAATACTTGTCAAGTACTTCAAATGTATCAGTAAACAAAGTTGCCTTTATTTGAGGCAAAAAAAGACAGTCGGAGTGATCAAAAACTAACCAGATTTTGCCAGAGTTTTATGAAGCAAATAATTAATATAAGCCAAAAACTCAAAAAGGTACTATCATTCTAGCCTTAGATTTAGGAAAAATATCCATAATAGCATTTTAGTTTTACAATAAAATAACCTACAAGCCTTGTTCAGCCTGGGTTTTTTATTTAAATTTCAAAACAGTTGATTATTCTGAGTAGTCTAACTGTGTGGTCTTGCCTGAGTAAATATATAAACATCAAGTAGAATATAATTAGTTTAAACTGCTACTATACTACTGTAGTATAAAGTAGGTGTAGGGAATACAGCACATTTCTTTGGTCATATTGTAATATTCATTCAAGTCCATATGATTTGGATGTGCTTTTGCTTCATTAATAAGAGTCTGAAAAAAAATTCAAAAAAAAAAGTATGCTCGCAGTCCCAAAAACTATTTTTCAACCCCAAAAAATCATATACTTTTTGATTTTTTGACTTACCTGTAATAAAACAATTTATACATGTCCTAGACTTATAATTAATGTCTTTAATGAAAGCTTATACTTATTGACATATATTTTAAAGACATATTATGTGCTTTTTATTATGACATTATCAAAAGCAATTAATGTTTT
>NW_028140752.1:0-17000 GCF_965202585.1 Thalia democratica | reverse complement strand
CTTAAAAAAAAGTATTTAAGTTTTTATAAAAAATAATAAACAAATTATTAAAAATAATATTATGTAATAGAAATGAATGGCAATATAGATATTATTTTGAAATTTTTGAATAATTTTAGACATAAAAATTAAGTAATCTTAAAAAATGTATAATTTTTTTTGTAAGTAAAAAAATATCATAGCTAATATTTTTTATTGAACAATAAAAAAAGAGCTCAAAAAGTTTGGTCTAAAGACCTAGGGTACAAAGGAACTTTTTGGTTATCGAGTCGTACACTACATACTTATAAAGTTTCTTACGAGCTATTTGACATATTTTTTATTATTGAAATATCACAATCTTTAGTATTAAAACAATCAATAAACCGAAATGAAAGAAAAGCAAACTAAAAGAACATTAACTAAATTTTTTGTTTTAAACTTTTTAAAGACTTGTTTAGTTAGTTACATAAGAACTAATAAGCTATATAACTTTAAATTAACTTATAAAAGGAGATCAATAATACTAAAAGTAAACATGTGCTTATTGAATGATACATTACAACCTCTATAAAAAAAAGTAAAAATGTAAAACGCTGAAACACTTTAACGTTTAGTTTTATCAGTATTTTGTGCAAAAAAGATTTTTATTTTATTAAATAATTATACCTGAACAGTAAAAAAAAAACTTTACATTGAAGTAGATAAACAAACTGTTGTATAGTTTTATATTAATTTTAAAGAAGTAAATTCTACCATAATAACTTAATTTTTATAAATAAAAATATAAAGAAAAGTATTGGAAAAATTAGCTTTTGTTAAGCAAAAATAATAAATAAATAAAAACAATAACAATATTAACATCATTAGCATAAAGCGATTTAAAAAACAATATTAAGTTTTTATGTAATAATATAAAGCAAATGTACTATTTGTAAAGGGTAGTTCTATAAATTAATTAATTTAGATTAGATATCATTAAAACAAAAGTTGGCTATCACTGTTTTATAATAAGCTAAATTTTAAAAATTTTATTAATCATCATTTAAACATGATTTAACAAGAAACTGCTTAACAAAACCTCTTTTAAATACATATGAAGCATAAATAAGAAATAAACTGATTACAAATAATAATTCGATAGTCTAACCAGACTTATGCATTGTAGTCAATAACAAGAAATTGAGAACCGAGTCACGGTGACAAGACCAAGACCCGAGTTCTGATTGCAAAAATTAAAACGAGTATTATAATACTTTTCTTAAAGTAAACATAATACTTTATAAATATTTATGTCAAAATTTAATGTTGACAAACTGTTGGGAATACTTTTTTCGTACTTTTTTAGAGTTGTTATTCTTATGATGATATTAATTTAATTTAATTATATAATTAAAAAATATTGTTTCGTTATAAAACAATTATTCAAGTCAGTATAAGTCGAACAATTAATGTTTATATTAAAATAAAACCACAGTTACTTGATAAATTATTATTTTTTTATTAACACAAATTAGGGGATATTAAATTTTGTCGTTGTAAGCATCTTTGAATAGTATAATAGGTAATTTTAAAATTTATAAACATTATTACTTTTAAATACTGCAAAATATTTTTAATTTGAGTGTAATGCTTTATTTCATAAAAAGTTTATATTTCTAAAATGTTTTGTATGACACTATATTAATCCATAGTATTTCTTGTTTTCGTCGCTTCGGCTGTTAAGCCGAAGTGTTTCTTGTCGAACTATTTTGTTAGTACAATTTGTTGTAATTTATCACACATTTATTCATTGTAAATATAGTCTAAACTTATTTTTAATTAACTTGAATACGATTTCATTTTACAACTAGTTTAAGCTTTCTAACAATCTTATAAACCTACTTCAATAAATTGTAGTTTAAGTAGTCTAACTGCTTTGTAAAACTGTTGCAATAAACAGATAGGTTTAATCAACACTTATAATCTATTATATTAATAGTATTAGTCCAATTTATATTTTATATACCTACTTTATCAATTAACGAGTTTAATCTAAAAACTATCGTAGAACTACCTAGGAATATCATTCTAATAGCGCGTTATAGTCAGTAACAAGTATGGGGTTATCAATCAAAAGTTAAAATAAAAATAAATGTTTTTATATAATAATATAACATATATAAAACATTTTATAAAATGTAATTTTCCTTTGATTATATTTTATTTTGATTTTAAATTTAAAATTCATTATTCAAAATAATAATAAAGTAAACAATCAATGCTGTCAAACCTTTAATAGAAAAAAACTGAAACGAGGTTACTTGCTATAAAAATAAATAACTATTGAAACTTTATTTTATGTTGCTGGTTTTATTTGTCGGAGCTTTAGTTTTCGGCATTTGAATTGTCAAAACTAAACTTCTCAGGTTTAAAATGTCAAAATTTAAGTTGCTTTAATTTTAATTGTACGAATTTAAATTATCGAAATTTATATTGCCACCATTTGAGTTTAAAAATTTGAAATGTAAGACTTTGGGTGGTCAGAATTCGAATTATCGGAATTGAAGTTGTACAAATTTGAGTTGTCCGAATTTGTATTAACCGAAGAATTTGAAATGTTGGATTTTGAATTATCAGTATCTAAATTGTTAGAATTTAAATTATCCGAGTTCGAATTGTCGTAGTTTAAATTGTCGGAATATGAGTTGTCGTAATTTGAATTTTCGAAATTGGAGTTGTCGGAATTTGAATTTTCGGAATTTAAATTATCCGAGTTCGAATTTTTGAAGTTTAAATTGTCGAAATTTGATTTGTTGTAATTTTTAATTTTCGGAATTTGAGTTGTTGGAATTTGAATTTTCGGAATTAGAGTTGTCCGAATTTGAATTGTCGTATTTTAAGTTGTCCGAATTTTAATTGTCTAAATTTTAATTGTCGAAATTTGAGTTGTCAGAATTTGAATTGTCATGTAACAAAAATTATAATGTTAACTTTAAAGAACTTCTCATAAATTTTGTTATGAATATTGTTGATAATCAAACGAAACATTTATGTACTTGTTTCTTTTTGTCGTCTAGTCAATAGTCATGTTTTTTAAACAATCTTGTAACCATCATTGTTGATTTAACAAAAGAAGTAGTTTTTTTAATGTTTTGATTGTTAGATTTATATAAAAGTATTTAATGCCTTATTCAATTTTCGAACAGAATATAATACTCCAATTTAAATACGTTCAATTTTTTTACTTTTAATGGTAATTCTTGATTATAACAATAAATAACTAATATACTTGAAAAATTAAAAAAAAGTTACAAATAGATTGTTTTTAATTTATTTTAACCTATATAACTTAAACTTAAAACTCTTACTGACTTGTACTTGAATAGTCTGTTGGTACTAAAGCTTATCAATATGATCAATAGCCCATTATTGTAAAACTACATTTTTGTCATCCAGATAAATACAATTTATTTTAGAACTTTGGAATTCAAAGTGTTTGTTTAAACAAAAGAAAAACTTATACTTTGTAAAAGATCAACAGAAGTTGTTAAAAATAAATGAAACAAAGAAGTATAGGAGTAAATTGATCTAAATTTTTGTATACGAAATAATTTTCTAAATTTTGATTTAAAAATTAAACATAATCAATTGTTAAAAGTGTAAATAATCTTAACGAACATAAATATAAAATATATTAAATATATGCTCTTTCAAAAAACTACTTTTAAAGTTTCTTTAAACTATTATTTTTATAGCAATATCTGTATACTAATTTTTTGATATATTTAACTAACTAAATTTATCAATAAAAGATCTATATTCTTCTAAAACTATCTAACTAAATCAATTTAGTGAATTTATGTACGTTTTAATTATTACTAAATAAACTTAAAAAAAGCTAGATTAAAAGTGTGCAATACATACACAACAACGAAGTTTTTGTTTTTTGTAAATAATTTATAATTTTAGACATAGTGTATATCTTGATACAGTTAAAACAGGTGATGATAAAGACATCTTAGTTATGTCTACTAACCATTATTATGAGTGAAAATAGGTTTATAGTTTTAATTGTAACAAAATTAAACTATAAAAGTATTATCAATTTGAAGATGTTTTGCTACCTTACGCCTGATTAAACAACACTCGGTGGTGTGATATTACCACCCAGTTGGGGCTTAACCAAGAGCATGATGCAAAGTATATTGACACTATAGTGACTTTCATGGGATTTGAACCCATAACAATTGGATTATCAGTACAACGACCTAACTACCAAAGCTAAGCTGCCACTTAATGTTCCTGTTTAACTCAGTTAATTTTATCCAAATACGAGAGAATGATTACCTACTAGAATATTTCTCGCCTATTGACATCAACATACACATTGAAGTACACTTGTTTGATATAAAAACAAAAAGAAAAATAGAATTGTATGTTTATGTCTTTAATGACGGTGTAATTTAAAACGTGATGAAACTTCACCTAAAATTACTAAATGTATTTGAGATAGACTTGCACATTTCAAGTAGAAGAAGTATTTAACAACTTAATAGTTTTTGCGGCTTAATACTTAATTGTGCGAATTTTAATTGTCCGAACTTAAATTATCGATATATAAATTGCCACAATTTGAGTTTAAAAGTTTGAAATGTAAGAGTTTGGGTGGTCACAATTCGAATTGTCGGAATTGAATTTGTACGAATTTGAGTTGTCGCAGTTTGAGTTGTCTGAATTGTCCGAAGAACTTGGGTTGTCGGAATTTGAATTGTCCGAATTTATTCTTTCGGATTTAAATTATCCAAGCTCGAATTGTAGTAGTTTAAATTGTCGGAATTTGAGTTGTCGTAATTTGAATTTTTGAAATTTGACTTGTCGAAGATTGATATGTCGTATTTAAGTTGTCCGATTTCGAATTGTCGAACTTTAAATTGTCGGAACTTGAGTTGTCAGAATTTGAATTGTCATTAAACAAAAATTATTATGTTAATTTTAGAAGAACTTTTTACAAATTTTGTTATAAATATTATTGATAACCAAACGAAAAAGTTATGTATTTGTTTCTCTTTTTCCTAATGGTCAATAGTCATGATTTTGAAACAATCTTTTAACCATTATATTCATCTAACATAAAAAGTATATTTTGTTTTTAGTTTTTACTTTTTTTTTGTATGTTTTGATTTTTAGATTTATATAAAAGTATTTAATGCCTTCTTAAATTTTGACAATTTGACTCGTCTGAATTTGAATTGTCATGTAACAAAAATTATAATGTTAACTCTAAAAAATTTCTCACAAGTTTTGTTATAAACGTTTTTGATAACCAAACGAAAAATTTATGTACTTGTTTCTATTTGTCCAAATGGTCAACAGTCATGTTTTTTAAATAATCTTCTGACCATCATTGTTCATCTAGCATAAGAGGTATTATTTTGTTTTAAGTTTTTATCTTATTTTTGTTTTATGTCTTGATTGTTAGAATTATATAAAAGTATTTAATGCCTTATTAAATTTTCGTACTGAATTTAAAACTCCAATTTAAATACGGTTAATTTTTTTTTGTCTTATGAGGTTAATTCTTGATTATAACAATAAATAACAATCATACTTAATAAAATCAAAAAAAAATTAACAAATATACAGTTTTCAATTTCATTTTTGTTGTAACTAAAACTCGAAATTCTTACTGACTTGTACTCAAATAGTTTGTTGGTACTAAAGCTTATCAATATGGTCAATAGGCCATAGGTGTAAAACTACATTTTTGTCATCCAGATAAATACAACTTATTTCAGAACTTAGAAGTTTAAAGTGTTTTTTGAAAAAAAAAAACTTATACTTCGTAAAAGATCAACAGAAGTTGCTAAAAATAAGTGAAACAAAAAGTATAGAAGTAAATTGATCTAAATTTTTGTAGACGAAACAATTTTTTTAAGTTTTGATATAAAAAAATCAAACATAATCAATTGTTAAAGTTGTAAATAATCTTAACGAACATAAATAAAAAATATGTTAAATATATGTTTCTTCAAAAAACTACTTTTAAAGTTTCTTGAAACAATTTTTTTTATGACAATATCTATATACTAATTTCTTGATATATTTAACTAACTAAAGTTATCAATAAAAAATCTATATTTTTCTAAAACTATCTAATTAAATTAATTTAGTAAATTTATGTACGTTCTAAATATTATTAAATAAATGTAACAAAAGCTAGATCAAAAGTGTGCAATACATACACAACAACGAAGTTTTTGTTTTTTGTAAATAACTTATAATTTTAGACATAGTGTAAATCTTGATACAGTTAAAACAGGTGACGATAAAAACATCTTAGTTATGTCTACTAACCATTATTATGAGTGAAAATAGGTTTATAGTTTTAATTGTAACAAAATTAAACTATAAAAGTATTATCAATTTGAAGATGTTTTGCTACCTTACGCCTGATTAAACAACACTCGGTGGTGTGATATTACCACCCAGTTGGGGCTTAATCAAGGGCATGATGCAAAGTATATTGACACTATAGTGACTGTTATGGGGATCGAACCCACAACCACTGGATGACCAGTACAACGACCTAACTACCAAAGCTAAGCTGCCACTTAATGTTCCTGTTTAACTCAGTTACTTTTATCCAAATACAAGAGAATGATTACCTACTAGAACATCTCTCGCTTGTTGACGTAAAGATTTTCAACATACACATTGAAGTACACTTGTTTGATATAAAAACAAAAAGAAAAATAGAATTGTATGTTTATGTCTTTAATGACGGTGTAATTTAAAACGTGATGAAACTTCACCTAAAATTACTAAATGTATTTGAGATAGACTTGCACATTTCAAGTAGAAGAAGTATTTAACAACTTAATAGTTTTTGCGGCTTAATACTTAATTGTGCGAATTTTAATTGTCCGAACATAAATTATCGAAATATAAATTGCCACAATTTGAGTTTAAAAATTTGAAGTGTAAAAGTTTGGATGGTCAGAATTCGAATTGTCGGAATTGAAGTTGTCCGAACATTTTAATGTTTGGCCGTTACAAAACGTAGTCTAACTGTTTTTCTCCGCAGAAACGTTTTCAAAAACTTGTTCACAACTAAACATTTAAAGATAAACAGATAGTTTATCCCATAATAATTTTTATTATCTCTTTTTGTGTCTGTAAAGGTACGCAACTTGTTGAAATGTTTTTAATTCTAATGTTTAAGCTCTCGTTATATACTTTATATTTACAAGTTTGTCTAATTAAATTACCAAGTATTTAAAAAAAGCATTACGATTCTTGATCCACGGCTACCATTACACTAAAAACTTGTCTATCACCCTTTTTGTTTGTTTTTGTATCTTCGCTAACTTTACTAAACTTTGTATTCAACAATTAATATTTTTTTAAAACAGTTTTACTGAGGGTCATTTTGTTATAAAAATTTTAATTTTGCTTAAATATAGGGTTTTTAATATAGCTTTTTATCGAAAAAACGAAAAGTTATAGGTTGTATTAAGATACAAACAAGAAACTTATCATTTTTATTTTCAGTTCACTAGCTGCACTCTTGATAAAAACTTGTATTCAAGCAGTAAACTTACCTGAGTTGAAAAAAAAAAGTAAAAAAAAACATCGTCAGTATATCTTACTTCTAAGAAACCTCATTATTGTTTTCATTTATTTGCAGAGCATGTTTTATAAGTACTTAATTCAGTTTTCCTTTTTAATTTTTAGTTTCTAAGTTAGTATTAGTTGTTTTAGTATCAAGTATTACAACGACATTTTAAAACAAGTTCTTCTGTTTTTCAAAACGTGATCTTTTATTTCTTGAAAATTGATAATTAAAAGTATAGGAGCCCTGTAATATATGTTTAATTAAATAATTCGGAGCAAGTAAGGCATCGTAAAACTATCAAGACTTGACTGTTGATACATTTTAAAAATCATTTTATACAGTTTATTTAAAACACAAATAAGTTTCCTTTCTTTTGGTCAACTTTAAATTTTACAGATTCAAAGTTAAATTTGCGACACTGCCTACTTAAGATCCAATTGTCGTAAAAATTAAAGTCAGTCAACTATCTAAAGAACATTAACAAAAAGATCATACTTTAATCTTAGATTATTTTGATTAATTAAAGTATTTTGTAAATAGCATATCTATACTACCGTTACTAAAGCATTACTTTTTTATTTGTTACAACAACCTGCGCTAGTTCTTAAGTGTGGTTTAGATGTGAACTGTAGCTGCTACAGTTGCAAGGTAAGTGTTAATTATACGTTTCATGAATGAATTAATGATCGTTATAACTTCTGCCGTTTACGCAAAACAAATTTATAATATTTATGCATTAAAATCATTATAAGTTTACTTACAAATATAAAGTTCGAAAATGCAAATAATAAAAAAAGTAGTCAAAAATGATTGGTAAAAAGTTCTGCGATTTAGAACGACTCAAATATTTGAAAATAACGTTTCTACCCCTGCTACATGTTTACATAAAATAAAAGTGTTTAAGTAAAACCAACATAAACTACTGACTGTGAAAGTTTCGCAGATTTTTTACTTCAAAGTTAATTTTAAAAACTAACAAGGGCTTTGAAAAATTATCTTAACAGATTTTAATAAGAAAAGTTAGATTTAGTTATGTAAAAAAGATAAAAAGTTTGTTATCCTTCCGAAAAAGACTTCTGAAAAAGTTTAGTTTTGTACTTGCTAACTTAGAGTTTAAATAAGAAAAAAAAGTTTCTAAGCTCATTAATAGCAATAAGTACAAATGAGTGTAAAAAATTATACAGTCGTGGAAACTAAAGAACAGTTTACGTGTACAGAAGCTCCTTACAACACGGTCTCGAATCGCTTGAGTTAATTTTGTAAATTTCGCGATGTTTTCTTAAACATACTAATCTCACATTTAACAAAAATACCACGCTACGCCACTGATTTCTACCGTTGTTTTTTTCATTTTATTATCTCCTTAAAACACAATTTCTTTTATTTTATTTACATTTAAGATGTATGAAAAAGGTATAACTAGTTTTAAATATTTAGTTGCTATTGTACATATTTAAAAAAAAATTACCTGTATGAATTTGTTTGTATAAAATACCTAATAAGTATTAAAGTTAAATCTTTTAATTAGTTCTTAACATAAGTGTTACACAAATAATGAATATGTACTTGTTTTTTTATTAAATCCTTTAAAAAATTTGCAGTTGAGTCGAAGTAGGAAATAAAATTAAAAGCTATTTAATAACAATATCTGCATATAAGTGGATTAAATTATACAGTCGTGCAAACTAGATAGCAGTTCGAGTTGTAATCAAAAAACTAAACAAATTTTTGAATACTAATTATATATAGCCGGATTCCGGTGCGTAGAAATTATTATGCACCGGCTTTAATGAAAAATTTCAAAATAAAAGTTTTTAAATTCTTAAACTTCATAAAACGTCCACAGCTATCGGAGTGCACCGCAGTAGTATAACAATTAATTGATTTTTTTACAAGGAAAAATGCTAACATGTTGTAAATAAGCCTTCCATCAAAAACTATTTTATGGTGATAATTGATAATAACACAAGAATAAATAAATTTAATAAAAAAAAAATTAATAGCTACTAATAAAGTAAAATTTAGCAAGTTATATTTACAAACTTTAGAATTATTTTAATTGACACCATATATAATAAATTATATAAAGCATAAAACATTTATAAATGAAAATAATAAAAACAGTATATAAAATAAAACAAATAACAAACAAACAGTTCATACTGTGATTACAGTGTTAACCTCACTATACAAAAAGTTTAGTTTAAGTTTCAGTAAACTTAAAATTTTAAGTAAAAGTAGTTTCTAATTTATTTAAGTATTGAATAAATCTAAGACTGCTACTCTATCAACTATTATAGATGAAAAATTTATTATTATTTTTTTATCAAATTAGTTAACTAATACTAATCTCACCACTTAAGAAAAGTACCACGCTACGCCACTGACTTCTACCTTTCTGTTTTAATTTTATTATCTTCTTAAAACACAATTTCTTTTACTTTGTCTATATTTAAGATGTATAAAAAGGGTGTCTTTAAACTAGTTTGAAAACATCTAATTGCTATTGTACATTTTTAAAAAAATTTTACCGGTATAAATTTGTTTGAATAAAAAACCTAACATGTATTAGAAATAAATCTTTTAGTTAAGTCTTAAAATTTGTGTTACACAAATAACGTTACTACTTAAATGAAATTGTACTTGTTTTTTATTAAATCCTTTAAAAATTTTTAGTTGAAATATGGAATAAAATTTAAAGCTATTAATAGCAATAAGTACAAATAAGTGGATCAAATTATACAGTCGCGCAAACTAGATTTCAGTTCGAGGCAATTGACTTGTTTGTGGAGGTGAAAACTAGGAAAATAAGAAAACCTATTTACAATACGGTCTTGAATCGCTCGAGTCGGTTTTGCAATTATTGCGATGTTTTCCTGACCGATTGTTTTACGTGGTGGATGTCGACCTCGAAGAGCTTACATTCATCGTAGATAAACACGAAATATATGGGTGCCTGTCTTGGGAATTCCACCGCAAAGAATACACAGCACACAAGGCTGTCGGGGTGCAAAGATTGTTAAAAACGAAATTGTCGAGTCTAACAAACCGGGAGATTACCAGCTGGGCAATGATTATTTGGCGGGCGCGATTGAAAACATGAAGTCTAAAGCATTTAAAGTTCCTCACACCGCGAACGGTTTGTTTAACCATCTACATCGGCCTTCCTCTTCAACGCTTGTTGATGTATTTCGCTTCTGAAGTCGAGTGTCAAGTTGTTTGTGTTTTCGAGCTCAAAGAAAATTGTGAGCATTTAGTTGCATTTAAAACTACGCAGCAGTGACGTCGCACGGCGTTCAAATCGTCATTGATTTTCTTTATGTCAGACCAACAGGCATTGCGACCACCAGCCGTACCTGCTGGTCAGGAGGTCACTGTTTGCTCACTTACAAGCTGTTCGACCCCGTCACTTCTGTTTTGCGCTTTTCAAAGCATTAGACTGATGATGGTATAAGTTCAGAAGGTATGAGTCCGATATTAAGTAGTAATTTTTAATGCTAACCAGGTGTCGATACGCATCAGAACAGAACAGCTACGACAATTTAGTAATTATTTCACTTTTAATTTAATATTGAAACATTAAAAGAAACGTAAAATAATTAAGTTTTTGTTGTCGATAGGTTTGATCGTTTTAAAAACATAAAATGTTCTGAGTTGAATTTTTTGTTGTCATTATTTTTCTAAAAGTATAAAGAATTAATCAGCAATAAGTATTATAAGTTACAGTAATTATTGACTGTTGTGAAATCTAATGTCTGTATTTTTATATGCTATATTGCGCTAACATAACTTAAAATTAAATTTGTAACAAATAAAAATAAGCATAAAACTCAATAAGCATTACATAATTATTTGAGTTGTAGGGAAAGCTGTAAAAAATTTACAAAATTTATAATCGATTTAAATTTTTGAATGAAGAACCTTACAGTTATCGAGTCGTACACCACGGATACTTTTTCTTGTCTAATTGAAATTTGGTAATACAAAAATTTTAATTTAAATTAAAATAAGCATATATGTTTATTTCGTATTTTTGCACTTTTGTAATTTAAAAATATATACTAATGATCTTAATCAGGCTTATTTAAGTGAGCAAGTTTTTATCTTTATTTAAGTGTACCAAAGCAGCAAATTACAAAGTGTATAGAAACGGTAAGCATGAGAATTAGCTTATGTATAAACTATTAAAATTATGTATAAAAGCAATTTAAAACTTTTACCTTTGAACAAATTTCAAAAAAATCATACTTATTAAAAATACATAAATCTATAACTAAACTAATATAGGCGACGGTATTATCACTCTTCTGCTGAGCAAAATTAAAACTAAAATTACAATAGTGCGACAAATTTTTTTTAAAATGAATATTAACTTTTATAATTTATTAAAATATTGTATAAATGCTACTTTAATTTTTTAGACTAAATAGAATTTTAAGCCTGTTAAAAATATATAACTTAGTTTTTTACTATAACGAAACTAATAAATGCGACGGTATTATCACTTTTTTGCTGAGCAAAACTAAAAATAAAGATACTAAAGAGCGACAAATTCTGTTTAAAAATAAATATTAACTTTTATAATTTATAAAAATATTGTAAAGTTATACATAAATTTTTAGTTTTTTAGATTTTTAAAAACTTTTAAAATTGTTAAAAATAAATAATTTTGTTATTAACTATAACGAAACTAATAAAATGCGACATTATTATTACTCTCCTGCTGAGCAAAACATAGTGTAAAAATACTAAAATGCGACGTTTATTAGTTAAGTTATCACGTTTCCGCTTATTAAAAGCAAAATGCGACAATTTTTTTAATTTAGATGACTAATTATCATCGTACTCGTGCTTAATAAAACGAAAAATTAAAATTTAATCAGCATTTACAACGTTTTTGAGTACATATTAGTTTTATAACTATTTTTTTCAGAATTTCATTAATTCAAAGGATAAACCAAATTCAAAACTTGAATGCAATAAAAATAAAGATGAGTTTGTGTTTTTTATAGTTTAATACAGATTAAACCATAGTCATCCTAGAAATACTACAATAAATTTCAAAATAAACAAGTTCTACGCTAACTATCGACAAAAAACGTATCAAAAAATTGTAAATGACCTGTATTGTTAAGGTTTAGAAATATTTATAAGCATTTTTTATTATTATTTAATTTATTCAACTTATTGATTAAAATTTTTTTGAGATATATATTCCAGTATAAATAAAATTTCTAAATTGCATAAATCACTTTGATTAATAACTGATTATGACCCTATTTTTATTATATTGACGCTCGATTATTTCTAATTTTTATTCTTTTTAAAGTGCGATGTTTTTTAATTCGAATATTATTTTTATATTTTTATATAACTTACTACAAAAATGAATGTAAAATGAAAAATTATTTTAAAGCTTTTCAAAGTTTTCATTGTTCTCTCACTTTATAAATGACTATCTCTCGTCTTTCACGCAGACTGCCTCAAACGTTTACTTCGCATGCTTAAATATTTCAAACAAGAAATTATAGAATTTGTATTTCTCCTTGAGCTGAAGCTTGGGACCGAATATTTAAAGCTGCTTCAAAGCAGCTAATATTATATCAGTCTTTTATGAGAAGTTCAAATACTCTAAAATGTTATTTACTTGTTTTTTATCTAATTATTTGTCTTTTCATTTGCTTGAATACTGCTACCACCATTAAATAGTGTTGTTTTAATTAAAAAATAAAAAAAATGAATATTTTAAAATAAAAAAGTTTTTATATATTTTTAAATGTACATAAAAACTTGAAGTACAAAGTTTATAGAAATAGTAATAAAGAGAAAATTTTTTTAAGTATATTAAAATATAGTGTAAAACATACTTGAAACTTATAGCTTTAAACATATTTTAAAAATGCAAACTTGTTATAAATATCAAAGTTTGTCTTACTTATAAGTATAAAAATGCGACGGTATTATTACTCTTCTGCTAAGCAAAATAAAAGTAAAACTACTAAAATGCGACACTTTTTGTTGAAATTAAAATGTTTACGCTAAATATTTCTAAAAAAAAAGGTTTTGAAAATTTAGATAATAAGTTGTATTTAGAGTCGCTTAACAAAATTAAAAGTTAAGTTTAACTCAGTATAATAAAGTATCTTATAAGTTTTTTAAAAATAATTGTTTAAAATTTTAAAAAACAGTAAAATACTTTTAAAATACTTTAATTTTACAACAATTAAGTTTGTTATAATTAGAAATAAATTAATGTTTTGAAACAATACTTTTTAATTTTGTTTTATTTAACAAAAATTTCTAAGTTACAGTGTATGTTGTTGTATGCTGAGTTTTATTAATATATTACTTGTATTTTACTACAAATTATAATAAAATAGGATATCAACAGTAAACACCTTTAGATTACAATAACTTTTATTGTTAATATCATTTTATTAGACAAATATTATATAAAAGTATTGCTTTTGTAGTAGTATTTTGTTGACATATTGAAGGGTATTAAACTTTACAATTTTATGTCAAAGACTTTATTTTAATCTGAACTTTACATTTTTTAATTTATTTGAGTAATATATTGAATTATTTTAAATAAAAATTTATTAAAATTAATTAAAAAGTTATACTTATTCAATATAAAAACAAGCTTAAAATTAAACTTATAAGCATTTAAGCACGTTTAAATATTATTAAAAATCTTGGTGCACGACTATATAATTTCTGACAACTCAATAACGACAATTCATACTTGGACGATTCAAATTCTGGTAATTAGTATTGCAAAAAGTGACATAGTAAAGACTTTACAGTTTTCTTGTAAAATATTGGTTTTTAGGTTTGTCATATTAAAGTTTTGATCGAACTTTTTTTTAATTACCATGAGGAAATTTTTTTTTTTTGAAAAATAAGAGTGCTTTTTAGATGTAAAACCTTGTCATAAAATAAAGTACTCTTGTAAAAACATTAGCAAATTTTCTTTATACTTTTGACATAAAATGCGAATTTTCATATCAGCTAAATTTTATGGAAAAAACAATATTATTAAGTCTTAAAATACTTTTAGTACAATTTTTGATCTAGTTAAGCGTTGATTTGAATTTAACATGTACATGACACTTTTAGTGCGCAAAACTTTATGCTAGTTCTTGTTGCTTACTTAAAAAAAGGATCAAAGTATACATATATTTTTATATATATATTTTTTATAAATAAGTTAGTTTTGGTTTAGTTTAAAAGAAAAATAATAATGATAATTCATTTAAAAAAGTTCGACTTTTCAAGCTTATTGAACATCATTAACGCCTTTTTTAAGAACAAACTACTTTAATAAAAAAAAAAACAGATTATATAGACGTTATAAACTGATTATAATGATATGGTATTCCTAAAAAGAGCAATATTGCAACTATTAATAAGTTAAGATTCGAGTCACGGTAACACGACTATCACTGTTACCCCTAACCCTTACCCTTAATTGGTAAGTTATTTTATTTTATTATTATATTTTTTATTTATTTATATATTTTCTTTTTTTTTTACTATCACTGTTACACCTAACCCTTACCCTCGGTCGGTAGCTTTGTTTTTCTTTATTTTTTATTTATATATTTTTTTCTTTTTTTTTAATTTGTACAAAATTGACCATCGGTGTAAAATCGACTTCATGTAAATTTCGCGTCGTGCAAACTTGTGCACTCGTGCAATTTTGTCTTCGTGCAATTTAGACCCAAAAGTTATCAACACACGCATTGAGAAACACTTGCTCGATGTGAAGGCAAAAGGAAAACAAATTCTATGTTGATGTCTGTGAAGACGTAGTTATTTAAAAGGTGATAAAACTTCACCTAAAATTATTAAATATAGCTGAGATAGACTTGCACATTAAGAGTGCAGAAGAAGTATTTTACAATATGATAGTTTACAAAATTTTTAGAAGCATCTTACAGTCTGATGTTTCACAAAAAATAGGCTATCATCTAATTACTTGATACTTCACAAAACTTGTGCTACTGTCTTACAGCTTAAAACTTACAAAGCTTGTGCTAGTATCTTACAGCTTGAAACTTCACAACAGTTGTGCTACTGTCTTATAGCTTGTAACTTCACAATAAATGTGCTATTATCTTACAGCTTGATGCTTCACAAAAATTATGATAGTATCTTACAGCTTGATACTTCACAAAAATTTTGCTATTATCTTACTTCTTGATGCTTCACAAAAATTGTGCTAGTATCTTACAGCTTGATACTTAACAAAAATTGTGCTATCATCTTCATACTTGATGCTTCAAAAATATTTTGCTATCTTACAGCTCGAAACTTCACAAATATTGTGCTATTATCTAACAGCTTGATACTTCAAAAAAGTTTTGGTAGTATCTTACAGCTTAATACTTCATAAAAAATGTGCTATTATCTTAAAGCTTAGTGTTTCACAAAAATTGATTCTTTATTTAACAGCTTGATTCTTCACTAAAACTGTGCTATTATCTTACAGCTTGATGCCTCACAAAATTTCTGCTGGTATTTTACAGCTTGATGCTTCACAAAAATTTTGCTAATATCTTACAGCTGAATACTTCACAAAAGTTGTGGTAATATCATACAGCTTGATACTTCAAAAAAGTTTTGCTAACATTTTACATCTTGTTGCTTCACAAAAATTATGCTATTATCTTACAGGTTGATACTTAACAAAAATTGTGCTACCATATTATAGCTTGATGCTTTAAAAAAATTGTGGTAGTATCTTACAGCTGTATACTTCACAAAAATTTTGCTATTATCTTACAGCTCGATGCTTCACAAAAGTTTTGCTAATATCTTACAGCTTAATACTTCAAAAAAATTGTGCTATTATCTTACAGCTTGATACTTCACAAAAATTGTGCTATTATTTTACTGCTTGGTACTTCAGAAAATTTCTGCTATTATCTTACAGCTTGATACTTCACAAAAGTTGTGCTATTATCTTACAGCTTGATACTTAACAAAAATTGTGCGATCATCATACAACTGGATACTTCACAAAAATTGTGCTATCATCTTACAGCTTGATGCTTCATAAAAATTTTGCTATCATCTAACAGCTTAATGCTTCATAATAATTGTGCTAATAATTTACTGTTTGATGCTTAACAAATAGTCAATAGTCATGTTTTTTAAACAATCTTCTAACCATCATTGTTCAACTAACATAAAAAGTATATTTTGTTTTAAGTTTTTTTTTCTATGTTTTGATTGTTAGATTTATATAAAAATATTTAATGCCTTATTAAATTTTCGAACAGAATATAAAACTCCAATTAAAATACTTTTCATATTTTTTTCTTCTTTTGAGGGTAAAACTTGATTATAGTCAAAAATAACTGATATAGTTAATAAATTCAAAAAAATAAAACAAATAGATTGTTTTTAATTTATT
>NW_028140751.1:0-17000 GCF_965202585.1 Thalia democratica | reverse complement strand
ACTTACTGCTAGACATATAAAAACACATAAAACTTTCAGAAAATCAGGTTTTAGAGTTAAAATTAAAACTACACGCAAGTATCCTCATCCTACATTTAGCCTTAAAATTAAAATATTTAGTTTTTAACATTTTGATGCTTTAAATATTAAGCAAAAATGCTTAGAAATAAAAAACTAAAAGTCAATCATTAAGATAAGCAACTAAAAAAGCGAAAGATAAGTTTTGTATAACTTTTAAGGATACAATTTTAAATATATTTTTACTAGTCAGATACGCACGATTTATAAGAATATTAGTCTTATATTTAAAATCAAACCTGTAAATAAAGGTTTATACAAAAATATTTTTAACAAAAAATAGTAAATTAAGGTTTAACTTACAGTAAGGTAAATTCAAACGACTTGCTACTTGGTGTTCCGATATTCTTCACAAACTTGTTGTTTAGTTGATAACCTACTTTTTATATGGTACAAAATATACAGTTTAATATAGGTTTGATAGCAAAATAAGTAGATGCTTTTACAGTTTAAAATGATACAAAAATTATTAATATTTAGATAAATTTTAGTACAATCTTTTAATAAATTTATCAAAAACATACATGTTTTCAAAAATTTCTAGAGATAGGTATAGTTTGGAAATAATTTATACTGTTTTGGCTAAAAGTGAAGCATTTATAAAGAATTTTTTTGAAAAAAATTCAAAGAACTTTTAAAGTTATCTTTAAAAACAAAAACATCCTGATTCATTTTCTGGGAGCTATCTTTCTAAATTACCGAAAGACATAATGGTACGAGGGCACAAAATTGCACGAAGACAATTTTGCACGAGTTACAATTTTTCAAGGGGGTTACTTTTGCACGAGAGTAAAAATAAAGGTTTCAAAAAAATAAGATAAAGTAAAAGTCACTGACCGAGAATAAGAGTTAGAAGTAAAAGTGGTAGTAAAAATAAACATAAGAAAATAACGTAATAAAAGTTATTAAAAAAAAAAAAAATCAAAATATATTAATAAAAATGAAAAAAAAGCTACCAATCGAAGGTAAGGGTTAGGGGTAAAAGTAATAAAAAAATACTAAAGAAAAAGTAACTAACTATTAAAGAAAATTAATAATACAGGTAGACTTAAAACAAAATTCAACTCGTGCAAATATGTCTCTGTGCAAAATTTTCTGCTCGTGCAAAAGTATCTTTGTGCAACTTTATCCCCTCGTGTAAAAGAGTCTTCGTCCAAAAGTATCTTCGTGCAATTTTGTTCGCTCGTGCAAATTTGGCAGCTAACCTTATTTTAGTTATGATACTTGATATAAATTTCTTAAATACAAAAAGTAAGTAGGTAAAATACTATATAACAAGTAAAATTTAATTATTGTTAGTTGGAACTGTCAATAAATAAAGTTTATTTGGAAGTGAAATATTTTTATAAAAAATGTTTTTTTATTTATTTTTCTAGAAGTTTCATAAAAACTGTTTTATGAAAAAACTCATGCGCGTAGTGTTTACAAAACAAGTTTAAAAATTTTAGTTTAAAATAATAAATTTAAAAAAGTCTTAATTACAGCGAGTATGCTTAAAAACTGACTACAAAATTAAAGGATATTTAAAACTGGACATTGTCCAGTGGGTAACAAACACATAATTGCATGCGAATAAGGAAAGTATTAAACTGTTTGTTAATCGTGTAATCAAGGTATATCAAAACTTATTTTTAGCACTAGAAAACGGCTTATAAAATATTAAAAAAAAAAAAAAATTAAACTTAAGCACCTGAAAATAGATTGTTATTACAAAAGCTTATTAGATATACTGATATTAGATATTAGATTATTTTGAACAATGAAATATAAGAAGTTTAGCATTTGTTGCATAGTTATACAGTGACAAAAAAAATAAATTATTTCTAAAATATTTTGTTTGTCTTAAAAAGAATTATCTTTGTTTATGGACATGATGGTAAATATAAGACATAAAAAAATTATACCATAATCTTATTCAAAAACAGTGGTTTTCTTGCTGTAATATTAACCCAGGAATTTTTAATAATGTGTGTATTTTGTACATAGCTGAAACAGCAGAAATAATTATCTATGACTTATGTATGGAAACCAACATCAATTTCACAAAAAAAAAAGCAATTTCAACAATTTATTAGGACTACTTAAAAGTAAAATATGTATATTAAATAGATATTTGAATATTTAAAAAAGACATTAATTTTAGAACCACTAAATTAATAATAAAATAAAATAGTTAAATAATTGTCAAATTTTTTAGTTTTCAGTTTTATAAATAAAGTAAGCTTTTGTATAAATAACGCAAAATTTTAATACTAACATTATAAGAGTAATGACTTGATCGATTTATGATCACATTATCTATTTAAACCAAAAAGGTTTTTTATTAGTTTTAATTTAAATACAAAACTTTTTTGTGTCAATAAACGTAAAATCAAACATAGTATGATCTACTAAAGAATTTTGAGTTATAAAAAAAGAAATAAGATTCTTAGACTCGGTCACCAGTGTTCAAAACTGAATTGAGTTCAAACTTAATGGAGCACTATGTACTATGTGTTTGTTCCTACTACAACTTATTTGATACAAAATGTACATGTTAATTTAAGAGTTGTATTTAATTGTCAAATAGTTTTGATAATTAAGTAATAAAAGTTTTAATGTTGTTGTGAAAGTTTAATTAAAAACTTTTAAATTTGATAAACTAAAATCTCAAAAACTTTTTCAAAAAAGCATTAGAAAGAGATATGACATAAGAAAATTATTCTTAACGCTTAAATCAAGTAAAACTTAAATTATTTTACAACTAACAGATAAACAAACTACATAAAAAATCATCAGATTAAAAAAATTTATGATAAATTTTAAACTTGAAATCGATTTTGACAAAACCATTCTGTTACTATTATTTTAGTAAAATTCAACTAGGATACTTATTAATAGTACTTGATAAGTTAACTAGTGATTTTCAAAATTTCTTTTAATAAATAAGGATCACGAAAATAAATGAAGACAATAAATAATTAGTCTGATAGAAAAATGTACCGGTTTTAGTTTTGTCACTTAACATAACTCTATTAAACTAATCAGTAAAAAAAGAAAATTTCGGTTTAAACTATAAATTAGGCTTAAATTTAGTATAGTAAATGTAAATTACTTAAAAGTTTACTAGAAAACGACTAAAATAATGCTTGAGTCATGTGCATTGTTCATATAACGTATCAGTACAGTAGATCTATCATACCAAAGTTCATGAAGATATTTATTTTAATCTTTTTTTTTGTTAAATAAGGTTTTAACATCTTTAACTTTAAATTTTGAACTTCATAATAACAAACAAAATCAAAAAATGAACAACATCATGATCTGATTTGAATAGCCATAAAGCTTTTATTCCGTGCATTAATAAACAAGCATTATTTTCATTAAAAAATCTTAATTTTGAATTGGGTTAAAAATTTTCTTCCAAAAATAAACTTAAAAACATATTTTTCTGTTAACAATAATCTAAAACAACTCACAACTTAAACTACCTTGGTCTTAATTTCATGGATTTTTCCCACACCTTGGGATTCCCGTTTGCTGTGGGTTCTCCTCTTTGATGCTCCAGTGTTGTGTCTCCACTTGTATCTCCTGCAATTAAAAAAAAATAAAAAAAGCAATTAAATAAAATTTCTAGAATACTCTAAGTATAAAAATGTAAACATTTAACAAACCGAGTAAACAATTAGTTAACAACGAGAAGATTGAACTTTCAAATAATAAAATCAACAATTTTAACAGCTTATTTATCATTATTTTTTCTACCGAAAGGTTTTTTATCAGTTTTAACTCAAGTACCAAAATATTCTGTGTAAGTAAACGTATAAGAAAATATAGTAGGAATAACTATACAATTCCGAATTACAATTTAAAAAAGATAAGATCCGTAGACTTGGTCAACATAACTTGTTCTGAATTGAATTTAAAATTTTATGGAAAACTTGGTATTGGTTACACGTTACAACTTATTTTGATTGAAAATTTAACAGTTAACTTGAAAGCCTCAAAACTATTTTATAAGTTTTGTTCATACTGCTTACATACTTTTCATAATATTTTTTTAAGATGTATAAAATCTTAAATAAATAAACTTTTTAAAAAGTTGACATGCATAAATCAAGAGCTTTTGTAAAAAATTATTAGAAGTAGATTTGACATTTTTCTAGAATTTTACAAGAACAAAACTAAGCTAATTTATAAAGCATTCCAGTACTTTAAATTCAAAATTACACTTACTAATGTGTTAAATTACAATGAAGACAAAATAAAACAAGTTAAATATATTTATGATACAGTAAAAATTCGAAAACAGTTTTGAAAAAAATCCACCACTTATCTTATTTTATATAAAGAATACTTATTTAAAATATTTATAAGACAACCTATGGTTTATTAAAAATGTTTATAACTTGTTTTTGAAAAAGAAATGAATCAAAACAATAAATAGTATGATCGTGTCACTGGTCTATTTTTACTTTATTAAACTCAGACTGAAGTTAATAGTAAAATAGCTTAACAATAATAATAACTAATAGGGTAAAATATAGCAAAATGTTTATAAATTACTTCAGTCATTTCAATAAAATAAGATCAAAATATTTTTTTAGCTCATAATTTTATTCTTTAATAAATCTGGTACACTATAACTTAATTTATATTATAACTTTAGCATTTTGAATTTCTTAATAGTTATATTAACAGATTTAGGCTAACACTAGATTATAATATAATTTGAAAACCCCGACATTTTTTAAGTGTATATGTAATACAAATTAATTAATTTAAATACATTGGAAAAAACTATTACAACTTTTATATAACAAAAAAAAGCCGCTAACAGCAAATTAACTTGGTCATTGTCTTAATTTTATTTTAATCAATAAAAATATCACTTTTGATGAATATTTTCTACTTATGTATTGTGTCTCTACTGTATCTTCTGCACAAAAGTCAGTTAAAATACAATAGAACATTTATTTTTAAATACGTTACAAAATAACAGATAACTCAAACATAAGCACACACTATAATTTTTACAAATATCGATTAGGATATCATTTAGTAATATAAAAATGTACATGATTCTAGCGTAAAAAAACATTTTAGCAAAGCTGTTTTCAAAAATTAACACACTGTACAAAAGTAGCAGTTCCAAATTTGCAGATGCTAGATTTCAAATCGTGACTTGAGTAAAAAATTAAAGACCAAATAAAAAGTCAGACATACTGCAAAAGAAGAAAATTGGTTTGAATTTAGCTATACTTAAAACATAACAAGTTATGTAGATGGTGCAAAAAAGTTATACTGGTATTATCATGCAATAATTTAGGACAAATAAACTATGAAATATTCCTAACAAATAAAAGCTGTCTTAAGAATTAAAAATTAAAAAATTGCTTAAACGTATGCACTTTTTTCTTAAAGTATGTTAAATTTACTTTTGTTTTATTTTTATAATAAATAAGATGAAAAATTCAAATTAATGCTTTATTTAAAGAAGTTGGTTTAAATGTTAACTGTAAAACAAAGCTATTAGAAAAAAGAAATATTTGATCCTTATTTCACGTAAATTATTAGTTGAATTATTTTTAGTATGTTCATGACAACCTTTAGTAGTATAAAAAGAAAAGTAGAGTTTTATATAAACCTCTACCTTAATCTAAATATCTTTATGCTTAAAACAACCATGATATGTATACAAAAAAAAATAAAAATATTCAATAATTATTTTATGACATGCAACAAAAGTAAAGTAAATGGTTAAATATTCAAAAATTATTTAATAGATCTTTAAGTAGCGTTTTATTGTAAGAAAAAATTTAACGATTTAAAATATAATAAAGCAATTTAGGTGTTCACTTTCATTTTTTTAAGTAAAAATAGAACAAGTTTCTTTAAATTCTTTAAATTTATTTTAAATAACGAGCGTACATTTAAAGAAAGTGAATTCAATATACCTTGGTTAGATTGCTGTAAGAGGTATTTATAACACCTTACCGCTGTATAAACAGTAAATATTTAATTCACTTAAAACTATTTTTACCAAAATAGGTGTAAACTTTTTTTCAAATCAGTTGCCGTCATTGAAAACGTCAAAAGTTTGAAAAAAGTTCATTTAATTTGACCAAAACACTACAACTACGAGCTTTTAGTGGAATTTCAAAAATTTTAACAGAAACCAAGTTAATAAAGTAAAACATTTATGTTTAATATAATAAAACTATATTTTAGTAAAAGGTAATACTTAAAACAAATTTTAACTTGAAAAGTATTTATTCTAAGAGTATTTTTTACGAATTTCTAAGGTTTTTATTTGCTCTAAGCTTTAAACAGAGTATAAAAGTAAGTATAAAAAAGTAAATAAGACTATAAAAACAATCAGTACATTTTTATTAAAATTAACGCATTCAAAAAAGATAGCTTAGTAAAAAATTATTTAAATTATTTTACTTATTGCGTAAAGTTTTATAATGAAAATTGTTTATGTTTTATGATTAAAATAGCTCAAGATTTGGTCAAAGGACTTTGTGTACAAAAAGATTTCTAGGTAATTTAAACTCACTAATGGTAAAAAAAGCAAGACAAACATCAAAGATAAATCCAAAATAATTCATTTAATGAAACAAGTTTAAACTAAATTTAAGAATACTAACCAAAACAAAACATCAGAAAAGGATGATCAGCTTGACTCCTGCACCAGTTTATTGGGATTTTTCTCGTCTGAGGGAATCTCCCATTTGTTGCTGTCTAGCTGGAACATTCTCTTCACTGCTACCTATAGTCCCAACAATTCACATTGGAGGCTAGATGTTTGTGAAGTTGTATTAAGTGCGACATCATTGTTGTTGGAAGCATTTTATCATTACTTTTAATAAATAGTTCTACACTATATACTTCTAGTATTAACCAAAGAACTATCTAGTTAGTCAGTAAATATAATAAACTAGCATTGTATTACAATAACGAAGAAAATTAAACGATTTTAACACGTATTAAAACTATTATTAGTAAAACGATTAATTAAAGTACATCAATAGAGTTAACGTAAATCATAAAAGTACTGGTTAACCTACTATTTACTTTTTAGCTAAACATTAAATGGTTTTGTACTAACAACCAGAAGCTTATCAATAAATCATTTTAGGTTTGCTGTATGAAAAATGTTTAGGAAAAGTTTTGGTACCTTTTTAAAAATACTAATAATCAATACTTTATTATGTTTATCATACATAAACAATTTACTATAGTTGACTTTGTTCTGGTTCATAACATTAAAATAGCAAGCTTACACTTGACAATGTGAATAAGAATATCTTGTTCTAAAGAAATAAGTTCAGGAATCCTATTCACGGTCAGAGTAGCCGGTATGATCTATAAAAATTTCACCCGTACATTCTTCGTTAACCTTCAAATCAATATCGAACCAAATCAAATCAAAAGCATAAGGATCAAACTCAGCATTGCACAGCGGACACCGTGCAGGATTTTCTTCCGTCGTTCTCTTCAGAATGCTGTCAAGGCATGAACAACAATATACATGACTGCAGCATGTTCTAACCAGATGAAGATCGTTGTCCAAAACTTGTTTAAATGTATCCAAACAGACGGAGCAGGTGTTCTCATTGAACAACTTGAACTCCCTGCTTCCTTCATCCAAATTTTGTATCCTGTGCTTCAAATCAAACTGCGGAAGTGCCCATCTCTCCAAATTACCTCTTGTCACCCGTAAACCGTAGTTCTTTTCGTTGTGGAAACGGCAAGAAACGTGAGTCAACTGATCAGCCTGCTCCGAGGTAAACGTCACAACTTCCGTCATGTCATCCTTATCAGCTTCCTGTTCACCATCCCAGCCCGTCTTGATCAACTCTTTATACGCTTCTTCGATTTGCTCTTTCAAGTTTGGAATGATTGGAAACAAGCTCTCAAGTTTACTAATCAGCCTCTTTATTGCGGCAGTCTCCGTTTTGTATCTTCTTTTGTTGGCTTGGCTGTAATAAATGTATTGACCGTTAATAGAGATTCTTACATCAGCTGTCCAACCTCTATCAAACCATTTATCAAAAAATCGGTTTACATCGATCGAATTAGACATTAAATTTTACTTAAAAGATCTGTAAAAAATAATACTTTTAAGCTTTGTTAGTTTCTATTAAGAAAATCATCAAAAAGTATATTTACGTGATTGTTGAAATTCAACAGAGAGCTGTAGTAATACTAAGTAGCAGCAATCTTTTAGAAAACAAGACTTATTTTAAGTAATTCCAAAACACATCTATAGATATTTAGTTTAGTTAAGATAAATCAAAAATTTCTTAGTTAAACATGAAATAAGTCTTATTTTTAGTAGTGTTCTACCGGATCAGATCTGACCAAATCCTAATCTAAAATCAGGTCCAGAACCAGCCGTAGTTTTTTTTCAATTTCAAAGCGAAAAAGTAATAACGTATAAAGTATCTCGGAATATAACACAATAAGAGTGTATAAAGTCAGTATTTTTTTTTAAACAAAAACATTCTGAAAATCGATAAGTAAAAAAAAACCCTATCTCTAGATAAATACGAAAAAAAAACATTATTAACAAGCTATTAATATTCTATTTTTTTATTGATTTTACTTATTTAAACGTTATTTAAAATTAAAAAATGGTTAAGCATGATAATAAATAAAGTTAAATTAAAACGTAAAAAAAATCAAAGAAAAAATTTTTTTGTTAGTATTTATCATAAGCTAAAACAAAATTCTTTTAATAATACTAGATTGCGGTAGTAGTTTGTTCACTAAAAGTTTACTTTACTAATGTACTTCATTAAAAAAACTATTCAAACATTAAGCATTTAAGCAAAATTTAAAAATTCAAAAAGCTTTTTAAAAGAATTCACAAATATAGAAAAAAACTAAAGTTTAGGTATAAATATAATTATAATTTTAAGGTAATTTTCAAATGTGACTTTACATGTGTTTAAAACTTAAAAGATAAAAAACAATGACTTATTTAATTCTTAAAAAACATTTTTATCAAAATGTACTGCAAAATGGTTTTACGATGTTGTTGCAAAAAAAAAGTTTAATAAGAATGAAGGAACTTATATATAAAATATCAGATAATGCAGACAATTAATTCGCCTTTAGCACATTTTAAATTTTTTTGAGTAGGCTAAAAGTTTTATTAACCTCTATAAATAAAATTAATGTTTAAATGTCTTGTATATATGTATAATTTTTTTACAACAAACTAGGTTCAGAAAATATTTTTAAAATTTGTTGTATAGGTTTGTGATCAAAAACAATGAAAGTAAAAAAGTATTTATATAATTTTTAATGAATAAATGAACACTCAAATTTTTTTCTTTCCAATAAATTCTCTTCAGGTAAATTACAATTGAAACAGTACAATAAAACACAACAAGTATATTTATAAAAATTCTACGAATTTATTAACTAATGGATTAAGTGAACGTAAATGTAATTAACAAAAAATAATCAACAAATATTTTAAAAATCAACACATAATGGTCTTAACTAAATAAGGCTAAAGTGTAGTCAAATTCTTTCTTTTTACATAATATTGGTTTATTTAAACGTAAAAAAATAACTTCAAGTCTAATTATATTTAATGTATTTGAACATTGCATTACACTGAAATTAGATAATGCAAACTTTTTCAATTGTAATTTTCCTGAAGAGAACTTGACGAAATATATTGGAAAGAAAAAAATTTGAATGTTCGTTTACACATTACAAATTATAAAATTAAGTCTGATATTTATATAATTCTAATTATAAAATAAACAATAAAATAAAACAGTAATTAAATTTGAGTAAAATTCATAAAAACAATCTAAAAAATAGAACTATTTATTATATTAAAAACAACTATTTGTAAAAAGGTAGAAAATAAGTGATTAGTTGATAATAGAATTAATTTTTATTGTTAAAACCATGAAAGAACTGCTAAAAAGTAATTACGCTGTTACGATTTAAATATCAGTTTAAAGTATATAATTTTAATCGATAATTGAAATATACAATGAGTTCAGATTCAGTTTTTGCCCATAGTCGAACCTAAAAAAACAATTTAGTAAACTTTATTCTAAAAAAAAACCCTTAATATATTTTTCTAATTGAATACGTAAAAGTACTTTACAAGTTTAAAAATTATAGTAGTTTAAATTTTTGTTATATTGTACTACTCTAATATATGTACGTACAGTACATTAAAAATACTTAATAATTATAAAATTCAATTTTTTTTGTTAAGTTGAATACTAAAGATTTTATTGAAATCTAATTTAATTGAATTGAATTCAAATCGACTAGCAAATCTTGTTTAAATTTAAACCAAATTTAAAATTTAAAAGACGTTTTAATTGGTAGCAACTGTTAAGCCTTAGTGTTATAAAACAAATTAGTTTTTTTAAGTATTAATACAGACAAAGTAAACCAGAAATATGGTCAGTTACTTTATACTGATAGATTAAAAAAAAAATTTTATAATCATTATATAACTTGTTTAATAACTACAAATTGTTTACTTTATAATAAATCTTTTTTGTTGCAAACAAGTTTTAATAAGTATTTTAAAAACAAACTTACACAAATTAAAAAAACATATAATGACCGTTTTGATAGGTAACTAGAAGATGAGTTAAACATGTTTAGTGCAACATACTTTTACAAATTATAGGCTACAAGAAAGTTTTCTATAAGTTGATTTTAGAATGATTATTAATTTATTTTTATGAGAATTTCTTTAGCAACAAAATGTGACCTAACGACATCTAACTGCGAGTTTATTTACTAATACGGTTAAAAGTGAACAGGGCTAAAAAAGATTTGAAATTTATTTAAATGTTTATTTTGAATTTTTAAATCATGTGTAAGCAATTGCGAGTTATATATTTAAGTCTTGCAAGTATGTTTACAATTGCAGTAAAGTACAAAAATAATTTTTGAATACTAATAGTACTAATATTTAATTTTAAACCTAATTGGATAACAGGCTGTATGTAGGCTGTTGTTAGGTAAACTTACTTTTCTTGAATATTTTGATGATTTTGTAGATATATATAAACGTGATATTTGACGTCATGGACCATTTAGGTCTAAGTATTTAAAACCCCTTAAATAATGATTCAATTAGCATTACAACAATTTAACAAAACATTAAAAAGTTAATATTTATTATAGGCAAGATAATGTTGTTTAATATTGAACATTAAGTTAACGATTGCAAAATAAATACTTTTATAAATAAATAAATAACATTGCAAAATAAAACGTACATTGTACTGTATCATGTAGTATTAACACTTAACATTGTTGCAATAGAAATGAAAGTGTTAAACATTTTAGTATGCAATAACTGTCACATGATTTACAAAATCTAATTGACTATCTATTTTAAATAATTAGGTAAATAATACTCTCAAAGATTTAACAAACTATAATTTAACTTTCTGTTAAGGACAAAAAAATATGGTTTCTGATATGGTTTCTTAATTAAAGAGATTTTTCATTAGAAAAACTTTATTCCCCTTCAATTTTATAATCAAGAATAGACTCTATATCCAAGTTTAGCAAATCATTTAGGTTAGTGTTTTCTTTTAAAGTTATTTCAATCTTACACTCTCATAAAGTTGTCCATCTTGTAAGTCAAATCATCATTTTTATCTTTACAAGTAGCAAGATACGATGTATCTGATAATCCTTCACTAATTAATGTGGAATAATAATGCCCTACCAAAATATCTTCAAATTTTCCTTTCTGTATATTAGAGCCAATGCCCCGTCCATTATTGCTGCATCATCGTTTCTTGGTAATGAACAAATAAACTGAGAGCACTCATCATCTTCTGCAACAATACCACATAAGTTTGGGAATCTTTTCTCTTGGGAATCGTCATTTACTCTAAAAAGTCCTGGATTACCCATCCTGATCAAAATGAAACTATTGTTCATACTGAGTTAATTTACTTTAAAGAATCACACAAATCTAAAGTGTTACACAATCTAGAACTTTTCAAAGTAAATTGTAATCCCCACAAGGAAAGACTTCTAAATTTATGTGTTCTTGTTGCTTAAGATGATAAAAGCTCATAGCCTTTTTGTTCATTACTAACAAACGCTGATGCAGCATTTATTGTAAGAGGTTTTTCCCCAAATGTACAGAAAGAAATTTTACAATGAAGATATTTTGGAAGGGCATTATTATGCCACATTAATTAGTAAAAGATCAACAAACACATGGTATCTTGCTACTCATAAAGATAAAAATGATGATTTGACTTACAAGATGAACCACTTCTTGATATCGAAAAAGTTTTAAGTGGAAACACCCATCTAAACATAATTTGCTAAATTTACATATAAATTCTATTCTTGATTGTAAAATTGAAGGGGAATAGAATGTTTCTAATGAAAAATCTTTTTCACTGATAAGTCATATTCAAATAGATTATTAAGTAAAACAGATGTCCTTAACAGATAGTTGAATGATAGTTTTTGAATCTTTAAGAGTATTATTTACCTAATTATTTAAAATAGATAGTCAATTAGATTTGTCAATCATGTGACAGTTTTTGCATATAAAAATGTTTAACACTTTCATTTCTTTTGCAACAATGTTAAGTGTTAATACTAAATGATACAGTACAATGTACGTTTTATTTTGCAATGTTATTTATTTATTTATAAAAGTATTTATTTTGCAATCATTAACTTAATGTTGAATATTAAACAACATTATCTTGCCTATAATAAATAATAACTTTCCAATATGTTGTTAATTTGTTGTATGCTGATTGAATAATTATTTAAGGGTTTTTAAAAACTTAAAGCTAAATGAACTATGATACCAAATATCCCACTAATATACATACACACCAGTTAAATTTTTAAAGGTAAGTAAATTACCTAAAAAGTTTGGTTATACAAACATTTTATATATAAAAACAATATTAAGTTATGCTTTTTAATTTTACAAAAAGCACATTTTTAAATACAAAATTTGCATATTTAAGGTGATTATATGCCATAATATATCAAAAGCAATTAACATTTTTCAAATATTTGACAATAAGTATAAGCTTTTATTTAAGATATAAGTTATAAGTCTACGACATGTATAAGTGAATTTTTTACAGTTTAAGTCATAAAATCAAAAAAAAATATTGAGGTTAAAATTAGTATTTTGGACGGCATACCTTTTTTTTCTGCAATTTTTTTTAAGGTTATTCTAAATGAAGCTACAACACATCCAAACGATATGGACTTATATAAATTTTACAATATTCAGGGTTGCCACAAGGTCAGAAAAACTCAGGAAATCAGGAAAAGTCAGGAAAAAATGGGAGTTTTTAAAAAAAAAGTTATGAAATTGACAAAATTAAAAAAAAATCAGATTATGTCAGTTTTAGTTTACAAAATTCCTTGTTTTCTAAAGCCTTCAAATGGTAAAAATTAGTTAAAAATCCTTTAAAGTGAGAATAAAATTGCAAAATTTTCCTAGAAATTACAATTTTTTTAATTTCCAACACCTTCATTCGGTATAAATTAATAAAATATCCTTTATAAAACTGCAAAAATTTTCTATTTACATAGTGAGCAATTACCCTACTTAAACAAATAGTTTATGTAAGCTTTTAAGTATTAATGACCTGTAGCAATAACCCTTCCATAGTAAATCTGTTATATATGCACAAAGGTTTATCTAGCATAGCTTTAGAATCAAAGTGATTTTTGTTTAAGTAAATAACTGGAGATCAAAATTGGAGATAAAAAATAAATGAGTGCAAAAAGAAAAGAAGTTATACATACATGTTGTGGCTAGATATAGAGAAAAAATTCTCTTCGACAAGTGTAGGAGCAGCAGATGTAAACAATTTAAATAAAATGGGGCAAGTGGTTTTAACTGCAAAGAAAATAAAGTAGGATGCAGACCAGACAAAAGAAACCATATGACCAATAGATGAAGAGGTTGAGATGCTAATAAAAAAATGGAAAAATAAAAATTAGTAAATACAAATAAAATTATATTTTATTAAGTTCTTTACTCTTTTAAGGGTTTAGTTGTGAAACCGGTTATTAATTTAAGGTTTTAATTTTAAAAGTTCCTTAAATGTCATTTAGTTTATTTAGATACTTTTATGTGTTAGGAAATGGTAAATAATTTTGTCTTTTATCAGACAAGCTGCATTAATAAAGTAATAATACAATTATTTTTTTGATAAAGATGTTTACTGCATCAATCATACACAGATGGTTTAAGTAATGTAATTGAAGTTTGACGACTGAATTAAGCAAACAACGGTTGTTTGAATCTGTATTAAAATAGGATTGAAAGCTTTTCATAGTTTTTAAGTTACATAATGTAATGTAAAATAAGTTTAAATTAAAGGTTTGACCTAGAAAAGTCAAAAAAATTTAGTAAAAAGTCAGAAAAAGTCGAGAAATTTTTATCAGCTTTATCTGTGGCAACCGTGAATATAAACAAAAAAAGAACATTACTCCTTACACCTAATTTAATAAAAAAATTTCAATGGTTGCAACATTTTTTGTTAACAATTTAAAATACTTGGTTTTAAGTCACTAGCAATAGAAGATTTTGAAGTTAATTTTTATATTACTTAGAAAAATTTTGATAAAAGTTTGCTTCCTCTGTCTATTTATTTTAAATATTGAAGGATAATAAAAGGGCTTTTTTAATTTTTGCACTCATTTCGTTGACTTCTTGTACGGTTATACTTCTTTTATAAAAATTGTTCCCAGCAACGGTTTTTTTTTTACTTTTTTCATTCAATATACATTTTATTTTTAGATATTTAAAAAAAACTACACAAAATACTTAAAGTTTCAATGAAAACTGATGAAAAGTTAAAATGTCTTTTTTAAGCAAAACTAGAACATACTATTATATTTTATTTAGAACTATGTCAGGGTTCATACGCTTCGGGTTGAATTATTTTTCTTGATATTGTTACCAAAATAAAAGCAATTATTTGGTTGTTAATTTTTAACATATTAAAAATTCAAAAAAAATCAGAAAATTTTCGCTAATCTAATTAAAATTCATTTGAAACAGACTTAAAGTGGTATCTTTCAATTTTTGTTGTTGCTGTATTAAAATTTAGGTTTATTTTAGTTCAGAAAGCAGTTATACCTAAGTCTACTTTGCTAATCAGTGAGCTTAATGAAAGCAAAATATTAAATATGTCTGTTGCAGTAACATGACAAGTCAAGTTCCCTCAGCTTAAACTTTTATGATATTTACAAGCGCCCAAGTTGTTACATACTTAGATGATTTATAATTAAGTAATTTTAAATTGTAGAAAAAAAAACAAAGTAAAATATTCTACAATTAAGAAACTACGATACAACGACTAAACTTATAGGCTAGGTCATTTCATAATGTAAGCAAAACTAGACAATTACCAACAAAATACAGGGAATATGTAAGTTTGAATCGGGGTCTGTTAGTTTAACATTGCAAAATTTTGTGTACAAACCCTGTTATGTGTGTATTTTGTTTAATTATAAATTTACTGTTGTTAGGTAAATATAGAACAATAATCTAGGTAAAGCTCAAGTTGACCATTCGTCAACAAGCTTTAACTAGACATTCTTATTAGTGTTAATAAAAGATTTTTTTTATCTTCTTCCAATCAGCCTAATACCTAGAAATTATATTGCTAGAGTCAATTAAAGGCGGATTTTCAATTTGGGTGGAAATAATTTAATATTTATGTATCAGTTGTATTATGAGTAAGCGTTCAGAGCTTAGTTTGTATACATCGACAAGCATCGACATAAGTAAGTAACAAGTCTAACAGAAGTAAGTAACAAGTAGAAATGGTCATTAAATAGTTTAATTGCAATGCATTATGATTTAACAAAAAACATAAAAAATTAAATTTAGCTTTTAGTAAAATTAATGCCTATTAAGTTATTTCGGACTAACCTGGCATATGTGACAAAATTTTGTTGCTGAAAGCGATAGTGACCATCAGAAACTACAAAGGTTTCCTTATTGAATGCATCACCACCTAGTCCTTCATTAGAGATTTCAAGGCTTCCAACCAGCAGTCACAAGTTTTGATGGTTCTCGACACACCTGTAAAATAACATGATACTGTAACTAGATTTGTTCTTTATATTTCTTATTATAAATAGTTAAATATAGTTTTACATAAAATATACGGTAGAAAACATGAAGAAGTCGCTATCACTTTAACGAGTCCTTCCCATACGTTTTGAGTCAAGACCAGGCGCATGGTTTAAAAAGCTTTTCTCTATTTTTATTTTATTTTGCATTTAGCTTACAAAGTCTACTTGATTAACTGTAGATTTAACTAAATCTTCCAAAAGCCGACCCAATAAGATTCATTAATAAAAAAGAAGTTCAATTATGTTATAACTTTTTATTAAACTCTACTATAACTAAATATCTATAATCCAGGGTTTCCCAAACATTTTTGCTAATGGCCCCCTTTAAAGAGTTTGAAAAAGAAATGGCCCCCTTAAACATATCCTTTTTTTTTTTTTTTTTTGCAAACCTTAATAAAATTATCTATGAACGTTTTGATTAATTTAGTTATCATTACTGTTCTTAATGACCAAGATATCTACATTACATCTAGCTATATTATTATATCGCTCACATGTTTAATTAATATCAGTAATTTAGTTGGTCACAGTTTTAGTCAAAAGATTAAATTAGTGTTTGAAGATAATTATGAAGTTACTAATTGAAGTTACTAATCTGTCATTTGCTGTTATCTAAAACAACACATTATATACAAAACATCACCAATTAGTCAACATTAAAAGGATTGAAGAGAAAAATATTGTTAGAAGTTTATTAGTTTACTTTATGTTTTTAAATAAACAAAAAAATATTTGTCAGATCTAGCTACTGCTACTACAATTTTCAATTTTTTTTTATTGCT
>NW_028140750.1:0-17000 GCF_965202585.1 Thalia democratica | reverse complement strand
TAATTCAAAAATTTGTGATTTCTTTATAAAACGTATAAGTCATTCTTTAAAAAGAACTTTTGTGTAAATATTTTCATTTATAATCTACAAGATCTTTAAGAATTCAGCTTCTAAAGTTTTATAATAAGATTCAGTATGTAGATAATTGAATTTATATTAAGCTGCTTAATAATTTTTGACCTGTCTATAAAAGATATTCCAATTTAGTTTTAAGTCTTAGTTATATCCATTTCTTTTTTATAGATGTTTTTATTTATAGCTCTAAACATAATAGAAGTTCTTGTTTTTATTAGAAAGTTCTAACAAAATTAATTGACTGAAAAAATCATTTTACAGTATACTAACAAGGTCGTTTGAGCATCAAGTTTTGAAATGCTTTGTTAAGTATACTAAAATTGTAAACAAAACACAATTTTAAATAAAACTTGGATGCTTCTTGCACAAAAAGAAAAAATAATTTTCATATAATGTAAATACAGTTAAAAAAAATGAATTTTCATAAAAACAAATAAACTATACTAAAAAAAGAATAAAGAGTAAATAGTTGTTTTTTTTATTAAGCACTCGTTTTTTGTATTTAAAAGTAAACATTATTTAAAACATTAACTTAAAACTTGTCAAATTATTTAGATTAAAAGAGAATGATTAAAATGGTTTAAATTTATTCTATTACTATTATTAAGAAAAAAAAAGTTCTAGATTTGTTTTCTATAATAAATTTAAACCATTTTAAACCTATCTTTTTAACATCTAAATTATTTTATAACATAAGTTTTAATATTAAAGTTTTTTGATACAAATTTTTATATAACATAAATAGTAATTAATTTAAACGCTTAAACAAAAGTTAAAAAGTGATATAAGTGATATTATAAGAAGTGAAAAACCCTTTTAGAGACTTTTTTTAAACTTTTGTCAATCTTTTCCACTAAAAATATTTTTTAAATAAAAAGCAACATTTGATCCTATAATAAGTTATTTTATTTTCATATCAGTTCTAAAATTACTCTTTTGAAACAATTTTACTGATTTTAAGTTGATACTATTAGGGATATACTAAAATTTATCAAAAAAGCTTAACATTTCTGTCTTATTTTGACCGTTTTTATAGTTGTCTACGAAAATAAACATCGAAACTAAAAAACATAAAATTTTATAAAGTAGAATTTAAATAAACAAATTCAGTTTATGTACAAATATATTTTTGGAGGGACTTGTTTTTTATTACTTATTTAGATGTAAACGTTAACTGTATGTAAGTCTGTAACTGAACTACAAACAAACTAAAGACCTGTAATAGAAAACAAAAGAAGAGTAAACTTTAAGTTTTATTTAATTAACTTTTTATAATCTTTCAGAATATAAAAATAACCTTACGTAAGGGAACAAAAGTAGTTAAGTTAAAGTATTTTGAATCATAAATATTAAAAAATTTATAAATTAAGCAGTATAAATTTACTAAACCTCTATAAAATTTCATGTATTCCACAGTATTCTTCTTTTTTTATAAGATAAAAAATTTAAATACAGAAATTTTTGAAAAGCTTTTAGTTGTTTTCTATATATTTTTTTATTGATTATAGAGTCATTTTTTGCGACTAAAAGTATAAACTAAAAGCATATAAGAGGGACGCATTTAAAGTAGGACATACTCATTAATTTAATTATTAAAGAAAAGTAGTGAGTTTAAGTATATAACCATAGAAATATATAAGTTACTGCAGTTTTTCTGAACAAAATGTAACAAACGTTTATTATTGTTTGCTTAGCATACATTGTAACTTTTAAAGCTATTTTTTTTAAATTTTCTGAAAAACTTTTTATGACTTTTATTTTTGTTTTGTTACATGTAGAATTTGTATGATTTAAAAGTCGGCTACTAATTTATGTTAAAGCTAATTTTTTTATTCAAGCTTTATACATAATTTTACTAATATGTTTAGAGACAGCTTATTGTTTTTGAAAACGAACATTAATCTACATATATTTGCTTCTATACTTGGTTTTTACTATAAAGTTTATTTTATATTTTTCAATTGTTTTCTTCTCTGTTCATTAGCCTTTTTTATTCTTTATTTAAGTTATTATTCTTACTATACATCCTTTTAAATGGCATATTGTAATAATTAAAAATACTAAAAACTTTTCTGAAAACAGATTTTTAATCTTTACAAACAAAATAACTACTCCTAAAAAATGTATCGTAAGAAAATTATTTCACTAACATGAAAACTTAATATTTGATTTATTTTAAAAATTAATGTTGTACTTCAAGTAAAAAACAATGATTTTAAAAATACTAAAGCTATATATGCCTTTTGATTAAACAAAAACAATTAGAATTTTATGATTAGATTGTTCGCATTACCATTCTTGCAATTTAAATGGATATTGTTTATGATAGTTTGAAGAAGAAACAAACTTGTAAGTTACTTTTTATAACTTACCTTGTTTAAAAACCTCTGTTACAAAATTCAAACTCTACCATAAAGAATACTACTCTTATTTGTTCAGTTTAATTTCTTATATAGTTATTTTTTATTAGCGATCAAGTAGACTAAATTTAATCATAATGTTAGCAATCTTTATTACAAACGTAGTTTTTTAAATTTGTTATGTATAGCTTTCAGTCATTATTGCTGATATATATTATTTATGAATGTATAGTTTTATGTGTGTATTTTAGTTTAGGTTTTGAAACAATATACATCAAGACAGAGTATGTATTTTGTTGATGATAATGAAAAAATAGTTACTAACACAAACTACTTAATTAGTTTCTGTTTCTTATTTTATCGCTTTTTATGTTTAGCAATTCTTAAATTTGAAAACAAAAGTCTTTATGCTATACAGAAAAATGTACAAGTACTAAGTACTTAAGTTTAATTTTAGATGTTATAAATTATGTAAGAGGTGCAAAAAAAATGGTAAATTAAAAAAATACTTAAGTCTTTTGGCATTTAGAAAATAACTTTAACTTGTTTATCAAACACCTTCTTTTATTTTAAGTTAATAAATTTTGACGTTTATAAGTATTTTGGACAAGACATTAAATTCTATCTGTGTTGTATGACTCGATAGCTGAGGAGTTTTTTGTACACCAGGTCTGGAGACCAAAGTTTTTGAGCGCTTTTTTTGTCGTTTAGTAAGCAGTATTGATTATAAAAGAATCTAACTAATTTAAGCTTAGTAAAAAGTTAACTTAGTATGTAAAATTTAACCGTCAACTATTTAAAGGATACAAACATACAGCTTTTTGTTACTTTTATAACCTTAATGATACCGCTTATTCTCATTCATTGATCTTAATATAAGACTTTGTTTTAAAGTTTGAAAAGCCATTAAACTTTTTTTTGCAAGTGAAGTACGAATTTGGGTTATGTATAGTTTTAATCTTAAATCATAACTTTTACTTACATTAAAAATATGTTTAACAAATTAATAACAAATAAATAAATGTTTGAAAAATTAGATAAAAAAAATAATTAATAAAAGTATGGGTTGTGTTAGAGCAATTTATCCAAATGAAGAATGGCACCAATAGCCAACCTTCCATTTAAATTTAAGTTTTTTTTAAACCCGCCCTTTAGTTTAGATATTAGTTAAATTGTTTTAAAATGTTTATAATTCAAGTTTAAACATTTTTTATTATAATTAAATAGTTCGATTTTATATCTTAAAGAAGATAGTTTTATGGTTAATTGATCTTTACTTAAATTATGCTGTTTAGTAAATAAAATAGTTTGTAATAACTATGATTAAAACTTTTATACTAGTTAGTAGTCATTAGGCACGTAGCTTGGTACGTTTTTGCAAATCTACAGAAACGTAAACATTTGTCAAAAAAAAAACTCGCTTTTGTTTCTATTATTCAGCTTTTAAGACCTTGTTTCTTCAGCTTTCAGTATTCGTTTATACTTAATTTTGCCCTCCTGAGAAATAATTTTTATATTAACTGTACTCTCTAGAACTTTTAGTGTCGTAACTATTGAACAAATTGAATACATCTAAATAGTATACAAATTGCTTGGTGTAGCTTTCTGTTACAAATAGCAAACTGTTGTAAAAAAATCCATTTAAAAGGTGTAGATTTGGTTCAAATGATGTGAGAGAATAAAAAATTTAGGTGTGAGAGAAGATCTTGTACTATTGAAATGTTTGTGGTGAGTCAAAAAGAACTTAACATTTTTTTGAAATTTAAATTTTTGTGTTAGAAAAGAGCAAATACAGATAGAAGATATACAACAAGATGAATTTTGAAGTAATCCTCGAACCTCAAAGTAATCTAACATGATGTTTTAACTTTTGTTTTAAATCAAATTGACTCACTGAGTTGAATGTTTTAAGATTAAATCCCTGTGGTTGACAAATATACAAAAGTGAAAAACTTTTGAAACAGTGATGATATTATCATTTTCTGAAGTTTTATCAAGAAGATTAGAATCTATTAAATCAGAAAAAATAACACAATAAGACAAATAGCTTGCAACAAGAAGACAAACTGAAAAACTCAATAATATAAACATTTCTTCAAGAGTAATATAAATAAATTATAGTTTTTTTTTTATTTTTTAGAACTCTATTTTTTAATTAAAACTTGTTTTAAAGATTTTATAAATGCATAGGTTAGTTAAAGTTTTTATTTTTTCAAGATTAATATAAACAAATTATAGTTTTTTATTGTATTTTAGAAATTTATTTTTTAATTAAAAATTGTTTTAAAGATTTTAAAAATGCTTACCTTAGTTAAAGTTTTTATTGCATTTTTTAGCAAAGTTGAAAGATTTAAATTGTACATTGTTGCCACATACTCAAAATATCCTGGATAACTCTAGGATATTAAGAATATTATTTTTGAACTTAGGCTGACTCAGCATAGTTTTGTTTTATCTATGAAAAACTAAGGACATTTTTAGGTTTGTTAATAATGTCAGAACAGATGTTTTTCTAGATTTGAATGAGATTTTGCTGCTAGTTTTAAAAAATATGTAAATAATATGTATTGTATCTGTTGTTTTAAAATAAGTTTATGAATTTTAGAGTGTTTACAAAATTTATAAAATATATCAGTTTAATTCTTTAATCAATGTTTGATAAATGATAAAAGGTTTTTAAATGAGTTTTAAATAACTTTTTCAATCTAAGATTAAAAAGAATAAGTTAATACTATCTATTTTAACAGGTGTATAGTTGTATTATAAATTCATAACAAGTTTAATAAAAAAATATTATATTTTATGTTTTGAAATCTTTATGTTTGAATTTATTTATATGTTTTACATTGCATCTGAAGAATATTGATGTTTAATATTCAATGTTTGCAAATTTGTTTTGTTATAAAAAGTTTGATTCTTTTTTACAGCTTTTATTTAACAAACTTTTTTTAGTAAGAAAATGTTTCATTCTTTTTTACAGCTTAAATCTTTATTCTACCAAAGCTAGAAATAACATTTATAAAGAAGTGTGCTCTTCAATTCTTTATGAATTATTGTTGACAATAATAAATTAATTGTACATCTGAATTTTATCTAATGTTATGAACTTTTTTATTTTATATCTCTTTTGTTTTTTATTCAACTCCTAAAGTTAATGATTTTTATCTAATAAAAGCAACAATTTTTGCAAATGATTTTTGAATTGGGGAAACTGTTTTCAAAGTTATATATTTTAGGCCAATCAATAATACTACTAAAAATAAATTCTTAATTAATATTTTTTTTAATGAAAGGTTTTACAGGTTCATAAAAGTTGTAACACATAAAGAATTATAGGGGTCGAGAGCAGTACAAATTGCCTTGTATTCAGTTATTTATTATACTTCGACATTCAATTTATTTTTAAATTTTTAACAAAACTACACACTTTCATATAAAATTAAAGGTAGTTATAACTACTCTATTCCCGATCTGACGTCATCACACATTATTCTTGATTTTTTTTTGCAGATTCGTAACTTTTTTGAGCTAGCTACGTCCCTGGTAATCATATACTTTACTTGGTTAAACTTACATTTAATATTTTCTAAATTCTCGGTATACTCAGGTTTTTTAAGAAAGTGGTGAATAATTTTTTTTTTTGATTAGTATTTTCTTAATCTCTGAATGATTAAAACTTTTTCAGAACTATATTAAGTTTTTAGAACTATAAAACTTTATAAATTTTAACTCTACTATAGACCGTAAGAATCATTTGATTTTATACAAGAATTTCAAAATATCTATTATTACATTGTCGTAAGTTTAATCCGAGATTAAAGGAGTATGTTTACTTTAGTTAAACTATAAGTTAATGTTAATACAAAATATAAAATTAGAAAATAAAACATTAGTTTTAAAAATATAGCTTTTAGATAAGTTATTAAGTATTTACATAGATGCAGTTATAACTAAATGTCAATATTTTTAAAACTAGTTAAACAAAAAAAAAAAGTTGAACTAGTTTTCATATAAACTTAGTACTTTATGAAATGTTGCTTATTCTTATTTTTTCAGTTTTGGTTTTTCATTAAGGTCTTTTTACTTAATCAATTTTTTAAGATTATCTAAATTGACTCAGCAAATAGGATTTTGGTTATTCATTTGAAAAAAAAACTACCAATTTTCTTCATTAAAATGTTTAACAAAAAATCATATTTGTTGACTGAATTTAATTTTTTTTTAATAAAAATTTTTACTTAGAAAAAGCACCCTAATTAAAGACCAAAATGGAAAATGGGCAATATTCCATAAAATATTAAACTTGTTTAAAATATATAAAAAGCTATTTAACTTGTTTATTTACTTAATAATAATGAAATATTAAAGTTTAAATAATGTTTTTTATTTATGCTGCTTTAAATAATTAAGTCAAAATGCTCAATTTTTTTTTAAGCTCTAACACATACACAATGAGCCCTAACTCAAATAAAAAGCATAACATTTTTAAGCTAAATTAATAATGTCTAATTTATTTTCTTATTTCATCTAAAAGAACATAAAAATGTATAGTTATGTGTTGAAGTTATTAAATTAGGAAAATCTACTCAAGTTTCATCTTATTTTAATTAGAATTTTAGAATGAATGTAGTTCGATAAATTTATATAAATTTGAAGACAAAAAAATGTTTTCAGAATGGGGAAAACATATCTTATGGTTGATTTACTGTAGTAAAAATTTTTAAAGCATTTTAACTTAAACAAGTTAATAAATATACAAAAAGGTTATTCATTCTTACTATTTATAAGAAAAAAACGAAATTTTGTTGTTTTTTAGTTCTAAAAATCAAAAAAACTAAATCACAGTTGTTATACTTTCAAAAGTTCAGAGTTGCAAAAAAAACTGGAATCCTGGAAAAACCTGAAATTTGTCCATTTAGGCTAAAAAACCTGGAATTTGAGAAATTTTGAAAAAACATGGAATTATAAACAATTTTTACATGTAAAACAATGAAATTTAGATTTAACGCCAATAGTCTATCATATTGATAAAAATTTTTTCTAACATTAAATATTTTAAAATATAAAACACATTTAAAGTAGCTTTACAGTATTTTTCCTCGCTGTTATACTTATTATTTACCTTAAACTTATTTTTTTTATTAAAAACCTTTGGCAAACCTGAAAGTTACTCAAGGTTAAAAAAATTTAAAAATATAAGTAAACTTAAAACTTACAAAAGCAAAAGATTTAAAGTTAAATAATTATAACAAACTCTTAAATAGGTTCATTCTTATTTGGCTGTTAAAGTTCAAAGAAAAGTTGTAGATTGTTTTTTTTTTTTTTTAATAAAAGACGTCAAACTTGCATTTGCCCAGAAATTTTTATCATTGTAAAGGTTAGAGTTTAAGACTGGTGTTTTTTTTTCAAAAAATTTATTATGTTTAATGAAAAAGGGTTATGAATAAATTTTAACACAGTTTTAAAATCTTAATCAACAAATTTTTTTTTGCTCAAAGTTTACTCAAAAACATCATCAGTGAGTTAAATAAATGATTCTGATAAAACATTAAAGTAATAGAGAAATAACTATTGAGGCATCTGTAATTAAATAGTTATTTAATTTTTAAAAAATAGTTTATAGTCCTTATATTTTTATGACAACATTTTTGAAATACATAAATTTGAAAAAATACTTTTACTTAACTTGTTGCTATTGTCTTTCAAAATAGATCTTTTATATAAGTTAAAGATAGAACAAAAGTACAAAAAGGCAAACTTAAACTTTATTTAATTTTTTATTTTTAAAAAGTTAGCATTTTGTTTCAAATACAATCTGATTTTTGTTTAAAGCTACTATATTATTTAGAGCATTTAATATAAGAAACAACATTATTAGATAGTAGACTAGACTTAAAAATTAACTTTAGTTGGTAAAAATAAACACTGACTACAGCTTGAATAAGTTTAAGTACATTCATAAATTATCAATTGACAAAAACAAAGTTTAGAAGAAAAATATAAATTTGTTTAAGTTGAAGATGCTATTTGTCTTTATGCTTCATAGCAAATTCTTATAATTATCTGTTATAGTAATTATCAATAATGATTCGAACTGTTTTACTTACAATAATTTCTTATCATTGTAAGTATTATATCTGTTTTGATATTATTTATCACAAAATACTTACAAACCTTATTTTTATTTAATTAATAAAACATCTAATGATATTTTTTTTCCATACTCAGTGTTTGTGCGCATCAGGTTAAATTAGTCCAAATCAGGCTAAATCAGTTTTTTTGAAAAAAACTGCAAAACATCAGGTATTTGCTTGAAAATTTTAGAATTTCAGTTTATGTCATTTCAAATACTAAAAGTTTCTTGATTAAAAAAAAAGAGAATAATTTGTATTTTTCTTGAGTAAATATTATTAAGGTGTGAGTTTATTCCTAAATACAGGGTTGTCACTTTACCTGGAAAAACCATGTATTTGAGAAACTTTGAAAAAACCTGGAAACACCTGGAATTTTGAACGAAAATCACTATAAAATATGAAAAACCTGGAATAATTACAACTTTCACATGTTCAGTAGTAAAATTTTGATTTGACTCAAAAAATCTATCATATAAATAAAAAAAAATTGTCATCATAAAAAATTTTTATTAAAAAATATATTTAAAGTAGCTTTACAATATCTTTTCAATGTTTTTATACTATTTAACACAGCTTCTTACCTTTAACTTAACTTTAAACTAAAAATATACCCAAAAATGTGTACTTTTAAAAACCTGGAAAAAATTTGGAAAACCTGGAAACATTTTTGAAAAAACGAGTGGCAACCCTGTAAATATAAATTTAGTTATTAAAGGCAAAATTACTCAGCATTTGTAAAAATAAATGCTTAAAACCTTTTGTTGAATTTCTAAAATAATTTTAAGAGTCTTTATAATTTTGTTTTGAATAGATAAAATACGTCATTTTTCCGAAAATTCATAATAAAAATACAGTTTGAACAGGTTACATGACAAATAAAATTCAGACAATTCAAATTCTTAAAAAATTATTTAAAAGACTATATCTCAAAAAGTAATATAAAATTGAAAAAAATTAAAAAATACATATGTAGATCTTATTAGAATCTACAAGCCAGTTTTTGATTTTGCAAAATCTTAAATATTTTTTAAGATATTTTGAAATTACCAAAAATAACTATGTTTTTTACTTTAATAAAGCCATATCTCAAAAAGTGTTTAATGTTTTGCAAAAAGGAAAAACAGCTTTTAGATATTATAGGACCTACATATTTATTTTTTATATTTGACAAATATGTATTACTTTTTTAGTTGTAGCCCTTTCAAATTTTTTTAAAGAATTTGAATTGTCCAAATTTGAGTAGGTGTGCACCGGTTAAAACATTACAGTTTAATTTAACAACTTAGCTGTTGTAAAACCTTTTTTGAAATTTGATCTTGTTTTATACAGTTTTTACTAAGCTACAAGATGCTTTTTACAGATTATAGAAATTCAAAATCACTTTTGAGATATAGCCGGACAAAGTCGGAGGCAGCAATAGGATCCTTATGGGAGGCGCAAACTAAAGCAGCAAATAACCAGAAATATCTAAAAATCTATCGTCTCCTACGTTTTTTGAGATAACTACCTCAAAATTTTCAGAAAATGATCCTTGCAATATTTAAAAAATTCTGTTGGAACTAAATTTAAAAAAATAAAAATTTTCTAACAAAAAAGCAGTTTTTTTTGTATTTTTTTAATATAAAATATTTATTTTATTTTTAAATTTTTTCCAACAAAATTTTCTAAATACAGCAAGGAACACTTCCTAAAATTTTGAGGTAGTTATCTCAAAAAACGTAGAAGATAGATTTTTAGTGAAATAGTCTATTTTTGCAGTTTTAGTTTCCGCCTCCCATATGGCTCCTGTAGCTGCCTCCGACTTTGACCAGCTATATCTCGAAATTTTTTTTTGAATTTTTATAATCTGTAAAAAGCATCTTGTAGAGTAGTAAAAAGTATAAAAAATTAGATCAAATTTCAGAAAAAGTGTTTTCTAGTGATCAGTTGATGCTATATGATGCTTGTAAAATACATCTCTAATTTAAAATACTTCTCACTCGAACTCAAGATACATGCAGCATTATCCTCGTTCCCATTAAACTGGAAAACATTGAATTGTTAACTAAAGGAAAACTCAATTTTACAAAGAAAGAAAACACTGAATTGTGAAATATTTTTTACAGAGGAGGAATTTTCCTCAAAAATTTAAAATACAATTACTTTTAAAATAATGAAAAAAAAACAAAATTGTATGCTTTATATTTTATTCCAAAACATCACTAAAAAATATTTAAGTTTGTTTTTTGATTGCCTTCTACTATCGTTATTTACTTGCTCAATTTTTTCCTGAAACTCTCCGCTGCTGCAGGCAAACTTTTCTTTGTTGGTGTGTTACCCAAATTTTTAGTCAATTACCTTTAGAAATCTCCACAGTTTCCAACATATACCAAACACTGATTTAATTAGATTGAGTTAAGTAATTAAGGAGGCCACTAATCCTTGCTCAAAAATGGCATGAGACTGTCTTTCTATCAAGGTAAGGTTTCCTTTGAGGTCTGTAGGGTGAACAGCCCTGTGGAAGATAAAATCTTCATTTTTAAAGTGCCACCCAAAGCAAGGGCCTATAAATTATCAGTGTACACATTTGCTTTAATTTTGGCTCCATGTTTCACAAAAATCAGAGAGATTTCAAAGTTTTTGACACTGCAGCATAAACCATGACTGATGCTAGCTTCTGGTGACAATATACATGTCTTCAAGAACGTTCTCTAAGTGTAAAACCAACCAGGTTGTTTTGAAAATTGAACTTTGCTATACAGTGAATTTGTATGAGTTTTATACTCCTGCTTACTAGATTTCAGAGTTCTTCAAAAAATACTAGCTTGCTTAGCTTTTTTTTTGTTGTTGAAAAACAGTAAGATGCTAACTTTTCTTTAGTTTCAAAGAAGAAAATATGAGATTGGTTTATACAATTTTCTTTGATACTTTTGATCCATGTATAAATCTTAAGCCATTTTTTATGGACCGTTTAGGGTTTTTCCTTATTGTTTCTCAAACAGCTTTGATGTTGCTTTTTTACAACATAAGCAAGGTGTATACCTTTCTGAAAGTCAATTTTATTGTGTTGCTGATCTCTCTTTACTTCCTCACAGTATCATTAACTGGATTTTTCTACTTTTAGATTCATTGTTATGTTTAAAACATTCATCTCTTTACTACAATAATAAATGGCATCATGCTTAGTCATGCTAATTATAATGAGTTTAATAAATATATAGCTGTCCTTATTTAAAATTTGGCTACACAATAAATAAAATAAGTTTAGAACATAGGCCTAAGACAAAATGCTAATATTTAAGTTTCTAAAACCATTCTGGGACCATTTTATTGCCCTTTGTAATTTTAAAACCTCCACCGTTTTTCTATTGCTAAATGATGAGTCATTTTTAATGATGTGTACAATTGTTTTAAAATAAGAATTTTGTAGTGTGATTTAATTTATCACAAAGTTAATTGTTTTAAAATAAGAATTTTGTAGTGTGATTTAATTTATCACAATGTTTTAAATATGAACGTAGAACATTTTTAAACTTAATGCAACCGTTTTTGTTGCTTATTATTTTATTTTATCAAAAAAAGGTCAAACATTTAAGATTATAATAGTGATACCATGTTACTTAGTATATAATTTGTGAATTTACAGTAATTTGTAAAAAAATTTTTATTCAAAAAAAGAATGTTCATAGATATTAATATGCTAAAAACTTTAAAGCTTTTTACACAATAACTACTTAAGTTGTACTTTGTTTGTGACTACATCAAGTACATATGTTGTTGAAAATTTACAAGAAATAGTTTTTAAAAATAAACCTAGATAGAAAGCACGCTATTAAGATAAAATAATTTCACTACTCGTTTGTATAACAGAAAACTTATTTATGAGCACAATACTGTAAAAATGTTGATAAACAGTGCCTTAATCTGAAAGACACAAAATTATCAAACATCTTTGATATCTTTTTTACAAATTACACAGCTACTAACAACGTGTTCTAACAGATAGATTTTAAAACACTTTAGTTTAACCCCTGATAGTTTATTTTTAAGTATCTTTAAGCATCCTTAAACAGCTAAACTTTAATGAAAATTTTTTTTCATATCTTTGAACTTGCAAACAAATATTCTATTTATTTTTAACTATTATATAAATATTAATGTACTTCTTAAAATCTTATTTTACATTTTTATAACTAAAGTATTTAAAGTTATGTAGTTATTGACAACTGACATTTAGTTGATAGAGTATCTTAAAGTTCAAAAAATAATAAAGTTAAAATATATCTTAAGTTTATAAAATATTTTAAAGGTTATCCTAATTGTTTTTTAGTAAATTTAAAAAAAGTAATAACCACTTCATAATTGCTAAAATAAACGTTTGTTGGGTGAAAAAAGTTTATAGTCTAAAAAGACTAAATTTAATTCTGTAGAATTTTAAGTAAAAAGATTTTCACCAACAATATCATATAAAAACCGTGTAAAATACTGATCATTGCACTTTATACAAAACTAAGTAATCTTTAGTACCTCTTGGACTTGCATAGTTTCGTTGAAATCTATTAACTTGTTAACACACAGAAACATATATAGTTTAATAAGGAAAGAGTATTGTGAAAATTTGTTTTTATATATTCCAGTGAACTTGCTTTCCTAGGATTTTTATTTGCAGACAATTAACTGTAAATTTTAAATACTCAAATATATTCATATAGTAAATTATAATTTTCTAGTTTTTCAGAGTTTTATAAATAAGTTCAGTATATAAGTAACTTTAATATTATGACTTCAAAATGATAAATTAAAATCAGCAAATATACTCCTTAAGTTTGGATGAAAAATAGTTCAACTGTAAGTCATGAAATTAAGTGTTAGTTAAAATACTAAAGTAAAAAATAATTAAACTAAAGCACAATTTTTGTATAAAAGTATTTTTTTTTATTTTTTAACAATCTGTTTGTGGTTGACCCTTTATATAAATTAAACCTAGTTGATATTTTCTTAATGTTTAGAATAAGTTGTTCTATAAATTTGTCAATTATTAAACTTTAAGAGTAGCATAAAACAAGTAGTTTTTTTCTTCAGACAAAATAATAGTGTTTTTATGTTTTAATCATGGTAACTATTAAACTTTAAAGATCATTTATTAGAAAACAAGTTTGAACAATAATTCTCTGAAAAATCATTGAAAATCCTGGAGATTTTAACTTGGTATTTTTTCTGTATTTAAGTATAATAATTAATAGTTGTCAATTAAATTAATTTAAGTACTTGGTATATCTAAAAGATAATGTTTTGTCTCCAAACAATTTTGTTAGTTGTATGTAATCAGCCAACACTTGCAAATTATTACATCCTTGTGTAAAATACCTTGATTGCTCAAGTGCCCAAACTGTTCTCAGGCTTCATCTCTCTATTGGGACCTCTCTTTTTTTTATAATCTAAAAAAGAACCAGTCAAAGAAATATGCCATGAACTCTGACAACATCCTGGCACAGCAGAGTTACATGAAAAAAAGTTTCTGCAATAAAAAAAATAATGTCGGACCATACGCAAGTTTACAAAAAAAAAACTATAAATAAAACAGTTTTAAACAGGGATCCAGTCACAAATGCTCAGAGTCTCTTTTGCACAAAGCGTCACTTTTGAACGAGCTTTACTGTTCTAGTTAACAACTTTTATAATTCTAAACTTTTTCTTTAGAATGTTGTTTTTTGATAAATAAAAAGTTGACTAATTCATTTTAAAATATAGCTTAAAATTATTACTCATACTATTAATTGTCTATAACAAATTAGACTTAATAATTTTTCAATAATTTCTACTAACTTCATAAAGTAGATGGTAGTATTAATCACATAATTAAAAAAATTGTATAGTGATAAGTTATTAAACTATCAATTACCCACAGTGTAAAATGAAAGTGAAAAAAAAAACAATTAATTTTTAAAATTAGTTGCCAAAAAGCCAAGATTTGAGAACATGTGAAGTTTTAAATTAAATTTAAAAACTCTGTTTCTGACAGAGTTTATGTCAGTTGTTTGAGTTTAGTTGTCATATTAGATTTTAAGAAAATATTTTGTTTTTATTACTATGTTTAAACATCAATTTGTATTCTACAACTTTTGTTGTTAAAGATATCCTTTATGTCGTTTGTAGAAAATCTTTTTTTTTTTTGAATTAGTTAGTAACGAAAAAAGGGAATATTTAAAATTATACTGTGTTGAATAACTTTTCATGGTAATTATCTATAAATTACAGTCTCTTTTTGTATCACACAAAACTTATTACTTTGAAACTTCAAATAGAACTTTTAGTGTATCTTTTTATAGATATAATCATAAAATATTGCATAGTTGTTAAACTTCAACTTTTTTAGATAATTATTTTAAACAAAAAGGACAAAACCACTGTACACTGTTGGTTATTATTAATTGTTATCAATAAAAATAAATCACTAAACAAGCTAAAGTTTATTGGTATGTATTTTTTTGTTTTACTTACTACTCATAATGTTGATATGCATTTATATTATATTATTTACTGAATAGCTCAAAATTTTTTTTTGTAAAACTTAGTCTGCTTAATTTACCAAGTTTATTAATTCCGAAAAACTGACTCACACTAATTTTTAAAAGGATTGTAAATAATGTAACATAAATTTCATCAAAATTATTAAGACTATGACATCCCTAACTCTTTCATGTAAATCATCAACTTTAAAGAAGTCATTGATTGCTGTTTGCCAGTTAAGTGTTGGTAATGACAAAAAAACTAATTTTGAATCTGTGAAAAAGCTTGTGACAGAGGCTGCAAAAAGAGGGGCCAAAATGTGCTTCCTACCAGAAGCAACCGACTACATAGCTGAAAATGCTGAGCAGTCGAAATCAATGGCCAAGCAACATACAGCTAATGAAGTTTTTTCAAAGTATGCTGACCTGGCAAAAGATTGTAAGATTTGGTTGTCCTTTTGTTTGCATCTGTACAATAAAGAAGTGCAAAAAACCAGAAACAGTCATATAATTATGGACGAAACTGGAACGGTAAAAAGTGTTTATGACAAGTGTCATCTTTTCGATGTGAACATACCTGGCAAAGTAACCCTAAGTGAAAGCAACTACTGCCAAAAAGGCCTTAGTTTTGCTGACCCTGTAGCAACTCCTGTTGGCTGTGTGGCTCCAATGATTTGTTACGACGTCAGGTTTCCCGAAATTTCAACTGAAATGCGCAAGAGAGGAGCTCAAATACTAACTTACCCGTCAGCGTTCACCGTTGCGACCGGTCATGCCCACTGGGAGGCCTTGCTAAGGGCCAGGGCGATCGAGAACCAGTGTTACGTTGTGGCCGCAGCTCAGTGTGGTTCCCACAACAGCAAGAGGTCCTCCTACGGCCACAGTCTTGTTGTGGACCCCTGGGGAACGGTTGTGGCTTGTGGGGGTGAGAGTGTTGGTGTTTTTACCGTGGGCGTTGATCTTGATCACGTTGAGAAGGTTAGAAAGTCTATGCCAGTTTTTGAACATAGAAGAACTGATTTATATTGAGTTCTCTGTGGTCATTATATAGTGTTCATAATTTTGTTTATTTTGGTTATTTTCTTAATTTTTAAGGATTTTATTTTATTAACCTTTTTTGTAATTACTTATCAGGTATTTTAACTAAGAAGTTTTTAAGATGTTTAGTTATTATGTGAGTAATCTAAACTTTTTGCCAATTATTTTACTTCCATTGTCAAAGTAGAAGTGGAAAACTGCTAATTTTATATTCATAAGTATTAAAAGAAAGAAAATCTAGTGATTAAGGTTTTCTAAAAATTTAAAGTAATAGTTTAATATTTAAAGCATAATATATGGACTTAAAAAATGTTCAAAATTTTTGGTATAAGTAAGTAAGGTATAACTACGCAATCTGTCTTTATTTTTGTTTGATGGGAAGGTGTAAATTCAAAGTACCACATAGTAGGATATTTTTGTTGTTTAAGTGTTTAAAAAAGTACCTTCAAGTGTGTTAGTAGTTTAAGGGTAGTTATGGGTATTTGTTTAAATTTACATGTAAAAGAATTTGCAACAATTAAAAAAAAAAAAGTTTACATGGGTTTGTAATTATGATAATGTAAAAATATTTTATAGAGATTATTACTATTTTAAAACTGATCATGTAAATCTTGTTTATATTATTTTGTTTGTTAATTTTTGCTAAGTTCACTTAATTAAGTAGATAATTACTATAGCCAGTAGACAAAAAGTTACAGGCAAAAAAACAGACAAAATCAAGGTGTTGCTGTAATTTGTTCAAGTAGTATTTTGTTTTAAACCTGATTTTAAAAGATACACTAACTGTTTAAAAAGAACGACAAGCAATTATACTTTCGTACAAACTCTATTTGATTAAAACTATATAATATGTTATTGTTTCGCACACTTCATAATTCAACAAACCTGTTTATATGTGCAATTAC
>NW_028140749.1:0-17000 GCF_965202585.1 Thalia democratica | reverse complement strand
ACACTATAATGAATTAAACTTCACCTTTATTTATTTTTGACATTAATCCCTTTTTTAGGTTATTGTAATTAAAATGTGTTGTTTTAAACAATGACTGCAGGTACTATAAGTAGTGATTAGACTACACACTGTTAAATATAATAGTATAAGCCAAACAGTAAAAGATTGCTGCTTTTAATTAAACAGTAAAAGATTGTTACTTAAAACAAATTACAACTAGTTTTGTCATTATTATTAATGTAGCTTGGATTAACTTTGATCATACCATTTTTACCATAAGATCATAAGATTTAATTGTTAATGGTTGTTTGTTAACTGAGCTTGCCTCTTGACATAATTAAATCAAGAATTTGTCTTTATGGTATTAAACGATATTATCAAAACGATTTTACTTTTGATTAGTATGAATTTTCTAGTGTTGTTAAAAGTAAAATAAAAACCAAGCTGCATAGTTCTGATAGCTTGTTTTGTTGAGTTTGAATTTTGTATAATAATTGTTTTTTCATTTTTTTTATTTAGTTTATTTTATATCGTTAGGAAGTTAAATGAGCAAGCAAAAAGAGATTTATACATTTGTAAGCATTGTTCCATATGTTAATAGCTGTATAAGACACAAACAAAAGGATAAACGAATACAGTATCATGGTTTTAATAATAGTTTACAACAGCTAAGAAATGTCGCAACAAATTTTTTATTCATTTATAATAAACTGTCACAACATTCCTTTAGTGTAGTTAACTGTATTAAACACTTTTACAGTTTTTAATTGCAATTTTCAATTTCTGAATGCTTTTAGTTATAATGAAAAGTTTAAGTTGTAAAAACTATAAAAATATCTAAACAGCTAAGTTTGAAAGTTGTCAAACACATATTAAAGGCTCTAATTACATTTTTGAATATCAACATCGTATCGAAAATAGATTTAAAATTTTCATTTGATAGCAACAAACAGTTTTACATGTAGAACTTTTTAGTAAATAGAATGAGTCATAGAATAAACATAAATAAAATGCACCATACTCTGCAAAGAAGTGGTATGATAAATGAGAGAGAAGATAGTTATCAGAAGAAAGAGAGAGGTTATCCTGAAGTTTGCACTTACACAATTAAAAGTGATGATGACTATGAGGGTTATCAAGAAGGTAGTGACTTCTGCTTGTTTTATAAATACTTTAAAGTTAAAAGCTATTTTTAATTTTTGTTTTTTTGCAATTACATTGTTGAAAGTAAGCATAACTTTAAAGTTTACCATTAAAGTAATGATTTTTAATTTTTGGTAAAGAAGAAACTTACATGAAAATATACAATTAAATAGTAAACTGTATTTAAGACAAAAATAGTTATAATTTTTAATTATACTGTATAAGTTATATACTTATATACTTCATAAACTATATAAAGTGTAGTTAGTTTGGTAAGAATAAATATAACAATATAATTATTATCGAAGCTTTTGTTAAGGTTTTATTTTTAATTTGTTTAAAAAAAACAGTAATTAAATTTATTCTACGATAATGATCTTTTGCAAACTATATACACTTTTATTTACTCAGACGTGGTCAAGGAAAGCAAAATAGGTCAGGAACTGAGTTGCTATGGCAACAGCTACAACGGAGCTCGTTACCTCGGAGATTACTGTATTGACTACAAAGACCAGTATGCAAACAGGAATGCTTTTGGGAAAGTAAAGAAGACGGAAGCAAGTGTAGAAGAGATGTTCCCACGAAGCATGAGTCTTCTTTCTAGAAACAGTTAGAAAGCAACAAAATTTTTATTTTTTTTTTTGGACAAAAGATAAAAAATCCTAAACAAAATTTGATTATTTAATTTTAATTTTTTAAAGGAATTAATTTAACCTTGTAAAACTTGTTACTATTATACTTTTTTTGATCAATTGAATAAAACATTATATAACAGAATCGTTGAGAGATGGCGTGTTGAAGCAAGCAAACAAGTTGCAAATGAAAAAAAGTGTGGAAAGAAAATACAAAGAAGCAGGAATTTCAAAGTCTAACAGTCACCAAGTTGGTTTACCTAGCATCGAATTTTTAATAAATATATACCAAACTTTGCTTTTGTAATTAACAACGTTTAATTAGCTTTTGTCTTTTCGCTAGTTTTAATTAACTTTCAATCAAAGATAGAGGAAGAAAAGGAAATAGAGGATTTTGAATATCGCTATAACGATTGGATGGAGAACTCTTTAAAACTTAAGATGGATAAATTAGCGAAGGCAAGTGAAAAACAAGATAGTGAAACATACAGTCATAGCCAGGTTAGTATGTTTTACTCTGAAGTCTAACAGTCATTAAGTTGGTTTACTTGGCATCTAATTTTAGATAAATCTATACCAAGCTTTGCTTTTGCAAAGAACAACGTTCAATACAAATAGATTTTATCTCATTACTATATTAAATTATATTTTAATCAAAAACAAAGGAAAACAAGGAGTTAGAGGATTATGAAGGTTGCTATAACGATTTGATAGGTAGAACTTTAAAACTTAAGGTTGATAAATTAGCGAAGACAAGTGAAAATGAAGATGGTGAAATTTACGGTCATAGCCAGGTTAGTATATTTTACTCTGAATTCTAACAGTCACTAAGTTGGCTTACCTAGCATCTAATTCTAAATAAAACTTATACCAAGCTTTTTTTTGTAAACAAAGACGTTTAATTAGCTTTTTTATATTACTGGACCAATTTATTTTTTAATTAAAAATAAAGGAAGAAAAGGAAAAACAGGAACAAATCGATCGCGTGAACGATTGGTTTGAGAGAGCTTTAAAATATAAGATGAATAAAATGGCGACGGGAAGCGAAATAGAAAATGGTGTAAATTATGGTCATAGCCAGGTTAGTATATTTTACTGTGAAGTCTAATAATTCACTAAAATGGTTTAGATAACATATAAATTTAATTTTTTTTAATACACCAAGCTCTGTTTTTGTAATTAACAACGTTCAACTATATTTTATCTGATCACCAGATTTAATTAACTCTTAATCAAAGGTAGAAGAGAAATCTGAATTAGAGGATCACGATGATCGCATTAACGATTTAATGAAGAACTCTTTGAAGTTTAACATGAGTAACGTGGTGAAGACAAGTGAAAGTGAAGATGGTAGAAACCACCGTTATTGCCCGGTTAGTAGATTAACTGTGAAATCTAACAGTCCTTAAGTTGGTTTACCAACCATCTAATTTCAAATAAATTGATATAACAAGCTTTGCTTTTGTAATGAACAACGTTCAATTAGCTTATATCTCATCGCTAGATTTAATCAACAATTAATCAAAGATTAAGGAGAAATTAAAAAAAAACAGGAACAAAAAGAACGCGTTAACGATTGGTTTAGGAGAGCTTTAAAATATAAGATGGACAAAATGGTGGAGGCAAGTGAAATGGAAGATAGTGAAAATTACGGTCATAGCAAGGTTAGTAGATTTTACTGTGAAGTCTATCAGTCACTAAGTTGGTTTAACTAGCACCCTTTTAAAAATAAATTGATACACAAAGCTTTTCTTTTCTTATAATCAACTTTCAATTAGCTTAAATCTAATCACTGGATACAATAAATCAATGAGGGCTCTTATAAAAAATAAGATTTATAACTAGGTTTGTGAGTTAAACTTTAAAATGTAGGTACATTCTGAGCTCCTACAACCAGTAAACTGTTTACTGTAGCATCTTATATACAAACTTGAATTTTTTTTTTTTTTTAGATACCTGACATTAATTTTATTGTTTTAATGTAAACTAGTTTTGTTCTTAATGTGTATTTTAAAACTGTTTAAATAATGTTTAAAAGAAATAACTAATTTAACAAGCATTCGCATTGCACTGATAAGAAAGACAAAGAAGAAGTTAACCAAGTTGACAAGAACAAAGAATTTGGTGGAAATTATTCTAGATTGGTAATTAAAACATTTGTAATAAGCAAACGTATATCACTGGTTAAACGTTTAAACTGCTGTACTGTAGCATTATCTAGCATATTTATTTGTTAGATAATAATTTGAAGTAGTTAAATTTTGTGTTTGTACTAGAAAAATATTAAAACGTTTTCATGAAACTATTGTATTTTATTATGGCTTTTTCAGATAATAATTAAACTAATACTTGTATTAATGTTTTCTTTTAAATTAAACTAAAAATAATGATAAAGAGAATAAATAATTTGTTGTAAAGTACTTCTTCAAAATCAAATACAAAGTTGTTTCTAGTATCATCTTTATAACTACAACCAGAGAATTGAAAGAGCTGTTGAAGGACCAGAAGTCCACCAAGTTCCCGCCACAATCATCCAACTAGGCGAAGTAAAACAGCTGATGCAGAACGATTTTGCGAGGTGAGAAGTTGATGTAGTTTTAAGTTTTCATTAACTTAGTTGTTGTAAATCTAACGGTTGTAAGTGCGATTGCTTCTTTTGACATTAAGATTGAAAAAAATTATTAAAATATCTTGTAAAACATATTGTTCTACATTAAGACAAAGTTATTTTCAATATTGCCCAATTAACAGAAATTCAAAAATTAATTAACGCTTTAAAAAGATGTCGCCCCTTACTAGTTATTTTATTTTTTTTTCGCCCTGTAACAACTTATTGCCTTCATATAGCAAAGTTTACCAGAAGGAGGTCAAACTCATGATCTAGAGAAACCGTTCAAACATTGTAACTTATAAACAATTTTTTGGTATACTATCAAAATCCACCCGCTTTCAAAATCCTCCCGATTTTATTTTCTTTGTTTATCAGTTTACTTTGTATATATTTTCATTGTTTTATTTATTTTTTATTTATTTTTTTCTATTACTGTTACCCCTAACCATTACCCTCGATCGGTAAGCGATACTCGAATTTGATTTGGTGAATTTTGATCGCGGGTGGACTTTGAACGTGTCCCGATTTTTTAAAGTATAAACAAGTAATGTAGTATTTTACACAGACGCGAAGAACGTTTTCAGCAGAAACTTCACAGTTTGAAGGAACAACTCGATACTGGATTACCAAAAAAAGAGTACTACTAGTGAGTGGAAGTTTATAAAATATTTATAAGTATATGTAGAAGGAAAAACAAATTACTACCAGTGAGTGGAAGCTTTTATGATATTTATTTTTATTTTACAAAAATTTATAAAAATAAAATAAATTTTTGCTTACAATGATTTAGATAAAATAAAATATTTTAAGCAATTTTTTTTCTACACTTCTCCATAAAAAGCATAATATCTTAAATCATCTTAAAATTAAATAGAAATTAGACAAACTAAATTAAAGCTGAACTGTACAGAATAAATTAATAAAAACTGTTTTGTTATAACTATTAAGCATTAAAACACAAAAGTATTTTGAGTATATCCACTAACTACTACATACTACTCAGCTTGATAAAAAAAATCAAAATTTTTATTGATATTTATTCATTTTTTTAGTGTATATAAAGAATAACTATAATATAAGCCAATTTAAATTGGTCACTAATTAAATGTTTAAATCATTCTACCTCTAGTTTAAGGAAGAAAGAACTGAATAGTTACAAAAACTACAAGAATGTTTATCACAAGAAAATATTGAATCTGAACCAGCAGATCAGGATGTACAATAAAAAGCTGGAGGAAATCAGAAAGTACAAAGAATTGGATGAAGATGAGTTCAATCAAGTTTCCCAAGTTGAAAAGAACAAGGAGTTTGGCGGAGCTTTTTCTGCGATGGTTAGACTTGTGTTTGTTTATCTACACGGCCAAAATACTACCATTTAATTACTTTAATTATTTTTGGCTTGTTAGTTACTTATCAAAATAAGAGGAATATGAAGTTTTTTACTTGTAAGTTAACTGCAATCAAGCTAACTGTCTTAAGAATACATTATTTTACAATTTGAACCTGTAGACACATAGCAAACTACGTCAATAGTTTATTAAAACACATTTTTCTTTAATACTTTTTAAATAAAAAACTTTTAATTTTAATTGACAAGACAAGTTGGCAGTAACAAAGAAAAGTTTAAATATTCATAAAAACTAAGCCACTAATTGAAATTATTTGTCAATAGAATTTTGCCTGTTTGCATGTAACAGTAATACGTAGGATATTCTTGCAACTTACTATATGCTTCCTAGATTAAGGACAGTTTTTTGATCAAAATTTAAAAAACTCTCCAGAGCAACAGAGACAAATCCGCTGATGAGGATTCCAAACTCCGTGAACTTTTGATGAAGAAGATTCAGCTCAAAGAAATGAAAAAGAACCTGCAGAAGAGTTCCGAAAAGTTTGTTTATTAATCAAGCTAAACTATAAAATCTGAAAACTGGTGCTTGTTGAAATAATTTTTGCTTTTTTTAAGTGTTTTAGTTCTGATAAGTAATACGACATATTTATAAGTTGAGAAATTTGTTGTTTATTTTAAAACTTAAATTATAACAGTTTTATTAAAATACGATAATAATTGAAGTAGAAATAAACATATGACAAAAAGTATTAATTAAGAAATAAAACTTACGTAGTAAGGTATAATAATTTGATTAGATTAAGTGAAGACTACCGTCAAAGTCTATCTGGTTTGCAAAAAGAATTTGTGGCTTTTAAGCTGACAAAAGAAAGTTACAACGCGTTAGTTTATACTTTGAAAATAAAAAGTTTAAATTATTATGAAATAAATAATTTCTGTTGGAATTTAAACTTATGGTGATTAAAACTTTAAAATTAAAGCTTTTTTTGAATTTTGTAATAAGCTTATTTGTATACTTGTTATTTATGCAGCCTGCTGAAAAAGGAGATGGAAAAGTTCGCGAGAAACGAAGAGGAACATTTCACGATGCACTCGGAGTTGAGCAGGAGATTGGAGGAGGTTGAAATGGAAATGGTCGAGTTTGAAAGTGTGGCCCCATCAAGACAAGCTGCAGCAAATTGTTGCTTTTAAAAACCAGTTTGTTGAAACAAAAAAGTCCATGGAGAAGAATATGGCTGAGTAAGTTGCTTGTTTTTTAAAATTGTAAAAATAAAATAAATTTGATATTAGCAACAAATAAATAATTTAAACTAAACATAATAAACTTGAACAAGCAGTATTAGATTTTTCAATAGCTTTTTTTTTTAATTTCAAAAAAACATATTTCAAGCACAAATCGATTTAGACGAAACGATGTAAGTGTCTTGTACTGTAAAACGTAATCGAGGGTTTTTTTAAAGATTGATTTATTTATGAAAGTTAACTTTTTTTAAAGAACTTGGTTTTTAACTTAATCTAACTTCAATTTTCGATAAGTAGTTTTAGAACTAAATACCTAGTCATTGAATTTAACAAAAAGTGAATGAAAATAGTTTGAAATAAAAAAGTTCAGCCACTTTGTGAGTCAGACTTACTAAGCTACATTAAAAAAAAAACATTTTTAAAGTTCTAAAACATCTTAAAAGGTAGAAACACTTGAGCAAGTTTTTATATGGAGACCATAAAAACTTCGTATATATTGATTCCATCATTAATATCACTTAACAGTATTCAATTTTAACTACTAAAAAATATTAAGGTCTTGTTTGATTATAAGTTAAAGTTTACCTAGTAAGTTACTTTTTATTCTTTAAAAACAAGATTTATTAATCGAATAAAGGCTAAATAGAAGTATTTCTTAATAAATCTAAATTTCTTTACAGTAATAAATATCGACTTATCAATAATATTTTAGATAATAGTGGTGTACGAGTCGGTAATCGAAAAGTTTCTTCGTTCACAAAGTCTTAGACCAAACTTTTTAGCGCTTTTTTTCATCTTATAATAAACAACTGTATTATTTTATTAAAATATTTTTTTGAAAAAAGTACCGTATAATTGAAATTAATTATCCAGACGCGAAGAAGCCCATGATGAGAAAATAAAGAAGCTTGAAGAAGATCTTTTCAACGGATCAGCAGACTATCACTACGGGTAAGATTTGAATATTTTATTGAAAATAAAGCAGTAGGTTTTATAAGTCTTTTAGCTTTTGTTCTGTTTGGTGAAAATATTTTGTACAAAATGTTTTAAACAGTGTATAGTTTTAGTTACAAGAATTTTTTTCGAAGAGAGAAGAGAATCCGCCTTGATTTTCACAACTTGATCTTATGACGATTCTAAAAGAAATTTAATTTATATGAATAAACTTAAAATGTTTACAAATTATATTAAAGGCGAACCTAGATAATTTTGTCTTTTAATTAAAAATCTGGGATTTCAATTAAAAATTTAAAACAAAGTTCGAATCATTTTCAGCTTATCAATAACTTTATTTTAGATTCATTTTTGTCATGACTGTTATGGCTGGAGCAAAGTTTTTTTAAGAGTACAAATTGCTATAAATACTTTGAAACTATAAATTGAAAGTGTAATAGTGTAGACTTTGGCTATTAGTTAAAAAATTCAAAAATTATAGTATTTAAAAATATATAAATTGTATAGATATTTAACACTAACCTATAAAGGTATTCAAACTATACATATACTCATCGTTGCTTTTATATAGATAATTAAGGTTAATATTTTTTTTCTTTCAGTTCATACGGCGAGGAAATGAGAAAGTTCGAGAACTTTGTACTGGAACATTCAAGAGCTATGAAGCAAGTTGACGACCAAATCAAACTTTTGGACGAAAATATTGAATACTTAGAGCTTTAATTAATTTTTTTCTGAGATGAAAATTGGTCTCTTTGCTTGAATAAACCTACCTCATAATATTTGTTGTTTGTTTTAACGAAATATGTGCATTTAATAAGTGGTTGTTTACAGTTGTTTTAACTGCTTTAAGGTCTTTTAAATATAGTGGTAAAGCCTTCATATTTGTATGTAGAGATTTCCTGACTTTTAATTTAGTAGTTAAAATAATTCCAAGCGTATACCCTCAAATTTCTGCTGTTGAAGAGAATATATGACCACTTCGAATAAGTTACTATCTTACTATTTTTACCCATGCTTTATCTTTACAAGTTATCATAGTTTTATTTTTACTATATGCCCCATAACTTATGTAGTTAATTTATAGATTTATTTTGAATAAGGGTTTTAAGACGTATTTTTAGTTTTAAGATATTTAAAAAGTCTTTACTTTAAGTCAAATAAAGTTGAGCATTTCAATGAATTTAAACTATTATTTATTTTAAATTTGCCTCTAGAAAGTTTGATTTAGCTTTCAAACGACTTTTTAGAATCACACTGCCTGCTAAAACTTTAACGATATGTCCGAGCTGCAAAAGTAGTTGTTAAAAATTTTAAGAAAGTTACCTAATCCTATGTTACATGGTCTTGTACACGATGTTTATTAAATGAAAAATAAGTGATCAAGACATTTAGTCCTAGGACCTGGTCTTCCAAAAATTTATTCAGCAACTAGCATTGCTAAAACATATTATTAAGTGAGTAACTTGAGTTAAAAACAATGCAAATTAGTATACATACACATATTCCACTTACAATTTTGAACTCATTTCCCTTTAAAAAAAAAAACTTCCTTTGTTTTTATAGTTAACAATGCTAGACCATCTTACTCTAATATAATCAAAGTGTAAACATTTTACTGGAGAGGTAGATTGGTAAAAAAAAAATCTACCTAGAGCAGTACGTCTGAACTCTTAACTTAAATGCAAGTATTAATTAAGTTATCGAATCTAAACAAGGACTTTATTTTTAGAAACAAAATGACATGTCTTAAAAAAAATTCCTTATTGCCTCTTTTTGGCGTATACGTTACAATGAAATTAAATTTAAAATGCAACAAAAAACAAATATATGTTAATTTACTATTTTTATATAAAGAGACACAACAATAGTTTTAACGGTAAAACTGGGTGACTGATGGCTTTATTGTTGTTGGAGCTCACGAACTGATTGAAGCATGAAGTTGAGTTTTCTTTGCCACTCATCACACACGACCCTAGAAATAGATCCTCATTTATTTTGTTAAGGAAATAGTAAAACAAAACATATAATGAAATATAAAAACAATAAATACACACGAAACTAAGCAATGTTACGTCATTAAAATAAGCAGTTTTAGACATGTAAAATTTACTATAATATTGGAACTCGCTTAATCAATGTATATTTTAAAAATTAACTAGAAGAAAAAAGTGAGCTACATACAGCTTTTATTATCATTTTTGTTGTTATATTGATTTTAAAACTTAATTAAAATTTAAACTTTACCTTAAATTCAATCTTAATATTAAAGTTTAATTTGTTAGTTTTTTAAGTATAAATTTGTAGTAAAACTTTGTGTTTATTTTAATTTAGTTGTTTAAATGCTATTTTCCATAACTGTTACATTTCTTTTTAGATTTATTCAAGCACTGAGGAGATCATTGTTCTAAATTTAGTTTGTAAAATAAATTCTTGAAAGAATAAATTCATATTGCAACTTGTTTTAAATCAAACAATCCAAAGTTCTCAACTTAATTAGCTTTAAAAAGACTATTTATTTTTACAGTTTATTATCAACAAAACAATGTTTCACTCCTATATTGGGATATAGGAGATCATCAGTTGTTTTAAACAAATCTTAAAAATGTTTTTGAACAAAATAGATGGAAGTTGTGTAAAAATATAAAATAAAACTAAATAAAAACCAAAGTATTGAACTTATGATTTAAAAACTTGTGGTTTTACAAGACTAAAAAACAAAACTTAATGATGCTAAACTTAAGTAACAATTTAATACTTATGTTACATTTTTAAGAATTTTATAGGTACTATAGACAAAAAAAAGACTAATAAGTTAAAATAGTAATTAGTAGGACTAAAATTTAAATTATTTGCAAAAAAATAGAAATGTAATAATAAAAACAAGGCTTGCAATTGATAAGGTTTTACATAAACTAATGAAAATTAGAGATCATAGTGTTAATTTAGCTTTATGAAGTAAATATCTTATATTTTATGTTGTTGCTATAAATTTAGAAATTTTTGCTAAATTGTCTTATCGGATAATGTCTATGTTATCAAAAGTTTTCATATTGGATCATATTTTGAAAAACTTTCTAGGAGCGAAAAAAGCTCCTTACAATTACAAATAATTTAACTTACTTATTAACGTGTGCTAGTTTAAGTTTTGATGCAGAGCCTTGAAAATGTTAGCAGATTGCAAACAGCTCGTACCTCTTAATTTTTTGATAGCATTGGATATCTCTATTTTTTCTAAAGTACAAATCTTGCAGATGTTGTGTACGTTTTTAATTTCCCGATGTGGTGGAGTATGGTCCATTTTATGTCGTAAATGATTACGTTTATCAAATGCCAAATGTATTTGCTACTTCGGTCCCGTTGTCTTTTTAGTTTTTGAAGCTGTTATTGTGACTGTATTATCTACTTTAAAAAGTTTTTCCAGTTAAACTTTGTAATATTTTATTTCCTCTGCAGATGTTATTTTAGTTTTCTAAATTACACTTTTTATTAAACAATTGTTATCAAGGGCATAGATTCTTTGATCGGCAGTTACAGCATATGTGTGTCATTGTGGCATGTAGTAAAATGAAAATAGACCAACTTTAAAACCTTATTTTCTACTTGTACTTCAATATTTTTTTATAATTTTTTATTACAGTGATCTACAAACATTAAAGATTAGAAGAAAACCTATTTTAATCATTGGAATCGTTTTAAAATTTTTAGGGAATTGATTTAAAAACTCAACTGAAATATGTCTAAAACGCATCAAATAATTATAAAATTATAAAAAATTATAAAAAAATATTGAAGTACAAGTAGAAAAAAGGTTTTAAAGTTGGTCTATTTTCATTTTTACTACATGCCACAATGATACACATTTACAGCATGGGATAATAGTGGTGTTATTTTGTTCTTCGGTTTTTGTTGGTTTTATATGAAGTGTTTTTGTTATGCTTTTGTATTATTTCCTTTATATTGCTCATACAGCTAAAATTGTAAAAACTAATATTGGCAAAGCATTTTTCGAAATTACTTTTAAACACTTCAAACAAAACGAAATACTGAGTAAAATATTAAACAAAAACAGCTGTAAACTTTTAAAGTTCTTTGAGCAATATTAAAGTAATAATACAAAAGCATAACAAAAACAATTTTATTTAAAACCAACAAAATAACACCACTAGTACCCTCTCCTTTAATTGCCGTCAAAGAATCTATGCACCATTGATAACAATTGTTTAATAAAAAGTGTAATTCACAAAACTACAACAATATCTGCAAAGAAAATAGAATATTACATAGGTTCAACCGGAAATACTTGTTAAAGTAGATGGTACAGACACAATAAAAGCTTCAAAAACTAAAAAGACAACGGGACCGAAATAGCTAAATACATTTAGCATTTGAAACATAGCAAAATCATTTACGTCAAAAAATGGAGCATACTCCACCACATTGGGGAAATTAAAAGCATACACAGCATCTGCAAGACTTGTATTTTTGAATAACAAAAAGAAAGATAATTATTGCTAAAAAATCAACTTAAATAAGAGGTACGAGCTGTTTGAAATCTATCCACATTTAAAAAAAACTCTGCTTTAAAACTTAAACTAGCACCCGTTAATTAGTAAGTTGAATTATTAATAATTGTAAGGAGCTTTTTTCGCCTCTAAAAAATTCATTTACATTTAAATACGATCCCAAATCAAAAATTCTGATTACATAAACCTTATGCAATAAGACAATTTAGCAAATTTTCTAAACTTATAGCAAAAACATATTACTTCAATCTGTACACTAATTTAAATAACAGGATATTTATGTCATAAAGCTAAGTTAAAAATTTTAAGCTTTATTTTTTTTTACAGTCTATATACAACTTTATGAATTGCAAGCCTTGTGTTTATTATTATGTTTCTTTTTTTTTCAATTAATTACACTTTGAGTCCTGTTTATTACTATTTTAACTAATTAAATATTTTTTTGTCTATAGTAGCTATATTTTTTTTAAATTTAATATAAGTATTAAATTTTTAGTTTAGCATCATTAATTTTTTTTCTTGTAAACCACAAATTTTTAAACCATAAGTTCAGTATTTTGGTTTCAAATTTGATTTATTTAATAATTTTACATAATCTCCATTTATTTTGTTCAAAAACTTTTTTCATATTTGTTCATAACAACTATTGATCTCCTATATCCCAATATAAATGTGAAACATTGTTTTGTTTATAATAAACTGTAAAACTAAATGATAGGTGTAAAATTTACATAAGCAGGGTTGCCACCGATCAAGTTGAGAAAAATTTGCTGACTTTCCCTGACTTTTTTCTGACTTTTTACTAAAACCTTCTTGACTTTTTTTGTTCATCTCTTAATTTAAACTAATTCTAAAATACATAATCTAACACTTCAAACAATCTAAAGCTTACAATCTAATGTTAATACAGGTCAAAACAACATTTTTTTTTTGCTGAATTCAATCATCAAACTTTCATTACATCACTTGAAGCATCTGTGTGTGATTGAAGTATTTGCTATAAACAACTCTATCAGCAAAATATTTGTATTATTATCTAGTAAACAAAGCTTGTCTGGAAAAGACAGCATTTTTTAGCATTTCCTAAATAAATGTTTCTAAATAAACGAAATGACATATAACGAACTTTTACAATTAAAATACATAAAAAAGTAACCTATTTAGCTGTTGTATAAAATAATTCCTCTTATCATTTAGTATAAAATTCGTAACAAATAGATTTACTTTTATTTATATTCAAACTTTAGTTATTCTACAAAAAATACAAATAAGTGAACTTAGTTATGGCATATACCTCCTTATAACATAATTTACAAATTTAAACATTTTTTTTTAAATATAAAGAGGTAAAGTATACACATCAACTTGTTATATAGAATACTAACCTAAATGCTTAGTTATAAAGAACTCAATTATTTACTTGAACTAAGAAACTTTTATTTCAAATATTTGCTAGATAAACTTTTGTGTTTTTATCACAATTTTACTATGGAAGTGTCCTTGCAAAAGATCATCAATACTAAAAAGCTTACAAAATCTGCTTGTTATAGTAGGGTTAGGGTAGTTGTTCAATATGTTAATAGAAAAACTTCACAGTTTTATAAAAGGTAATTTATTAATTTATATTAGATGAAGGCATTGGAAATTAAACTATTTTGTAAGTTTATAGGAAAATTTTGCAATTCTAGTCTAACTTTCAAGAATTTTTAATTAATTTGATACCATTTGAAGGCTTTTGAAAATCAGGAACTTTGTAAATTTATACTGACAAAATTTAACTTTTTTTTTATAAATTGTCAAATTTCCTGACTTTTCCTGACTTTTTTTCAGAAACCCTTATTTTTTCCTGACTTTTCCTGACTTCTGTCATTTATTTCAGTTTTTCCCTCACTTTTCTTGACCTTGTGACAACCCTGCATAAGCTCTAAATGTTTAAAATAATAATAATATTGAAGTACTTACAATCCATCATTCTCTCCGAACCCCTCTTTTAGTTCCAACTCCTCCAATTCGTCTTGCACCTTCCTCAGTTCATCGTTTAGTTCTTCGTACTTCTTCAAACGTTTCGGAGGTCCGCAAAACTTTCCCGCTTTCATCAGGCTTAAAACACATAACTTAAAATTTACATATATACATATATAAATATAATAAGTAGATACTAATGCTAAGTTTGATGGGCTTGTAGCTGAAAAAATTTATTTATTATTCATCATTAGGTTTTTCTAACATTTGGGAGTGTTTATTTTAAAATATTTTAATTTTATGAAAACCGCTTCATCGTATACAGTGTCAATTGTCAAAGCAAAAAACAAATAGTTGCAAGACTTTGTAAGTTTATAATGAAATTAAAAATGTGTTTGTGTGTATGTTTATTTTTATATTATATGGAAATTGTATTGCTTAGAAAAAAAACTTAAATCTTTTAAACAACAGCAAGCAAAAATTGCATTTATTATATTTAGTATATATTAATATAACAATTTAATTATTAAAAATACATATGTATGGAGTTTTAAAGCGTATGAATTTTTAAGAGTCGTAATTTAACAGTTTATATCTAAACTATCTTTGATGATTGTCTATAAACAACTAATACTTAAAAAGCTTGACTTCAAATAATATACATATTTAGACATTAACTCTAATCGTTATGTATAATATTTGTTAACTTTTCTACAAATTTTATACTAACTGTTCAAAATGTTCTTCTGTCAATTGAGAAAGCACACGCTCCGATTGCAAGTTGAAAAGTTTTTGACGATATTGGTCACTAAAAGTATAAAAATAAAAATTTTATATACTTGTTTAACATTTCTTTATTATGTTGTAATAATTTCTTTTTACTTATTTACTAAATAATGTAGTTTTATTTAAAAAACACTATAAATTATCTAATTGTTTTTTCTTAGTAAACATATTTTAGTTTTCAACGCATCAATGTCTTGTTTAAAACTAAAAATAACTGAGTAACAAATTAGTATTAACTAAAAAAAAAATAAAAACTTTTTAGATATTTTCCGCATTTGTTCCATGTCATCCAAAATAGTTCGCTTTATTTCCTGAAGCACAACTTTTTTTGCTAATCTTGAAAACTGCATCTCAGACTGTTTTTCAGAAGAAAATTTTTCATTTGAACAAACTTTTTCATTTTGCTTTAAACAATTAAATACGATTTTTACAGTTAGTTTTAGTATACATAAAAAAATTAGAAGATATTTATCTAAAAAACACAAGAAGTATTTTTATTTTACTGGTAACAATTTAATGTGATTTTAGTAGGTAAGTTTGATATAAGTAAATAATTTTTTAAAAAAGTATACTTCTTTGAATTTTTTTTCTTTAATTTATTTTAAATATCAAAATAGATCAAATTGAAATCTGGTATATCTTTTGATTTTGTAAGGTAGCTTAACAATTCAAAAAAAAACAACAAAACCATTAAAATAATGTAGTTTGATAATTGTTAATTAAATTAAAATAAATTTAATACTCTAAGTATAGCAAGTTTTTCTTATTCTGTTTAACTAGGTGTAGAAAGAACTTTGAAACAATGCCATACCTTTTTCGCTAATCTTGAAAACTGCATTGCGGAAGTCATATCAGAAGAAACATCTTTATTCTGCATGAACAATTTAATTTTACTTTAACAAGTAGGTAAGGTATTTATTTATGAAATTTCAAAAAGTATGTTTTTTTTTTAAATAACTTTTTTTGCCTTTAAATTTTAGCTTGAAGTTTATGAACATGAATTTTGGTTTATCTTAATGTGATACCTTAACTTGTGTGAATTGTTAGCAACGAAACTATTAAACAGTTTATTTTAAAAACTATAAGTTAAAGATAATACAGCTAAGTGTATCAAAATGCTTAAATATTTACGTTGTTAAGCGTGTGATTAAAAATTTATTACTTACCATAGCAAAATGGGTTCCACCAAACTCTTTGCCTTTCTCAGTTTTATTGATTTCATATTCATCCTTAGAGCTATTAGATCCCTGGTTAAAACAAATTAATTTAAATAAAAATTTTACTAAAAGTATAATCAACAAAGTGTGATTGACTACTAAAAAAATCATTGAAGATTAATTCTATTTTTAATTTTATGTGATATAATGTTTAAAAAAAAACAAAACAAGTAGAAAATACATCATTTGTAGTTAAAATTAGACTTAGATTGCCTTTTACTGCTTAATCTAGTTTTAAAAGTTAGTTAATTTTTATGATTTAATGATGAAAAATTTCAACGAAGTCATAAACAATAAACGATTTATTTATAATAAAGATATTAAAATATTAACTTAAAAGAGTTTTTAAAAGTTTTACACTTTGAATTTTAACTAAGTTTAAGTTTAAATTATATAGACAGCATAACAATCAAATAAAAACAAATTGTACAGTATATATACAGCATACATATTTTAGAACTTTAAAGCAAAATAATGAAACATAAATCGAAACCCTTTATTAAATAAATAGTATAACTAGTTGTGTTTTTATATTTTGTCAAGCAACTGCACAACTATATGTGAACTGAAAAGACAAAA
>NW_028140748.1:0-17000 GCF_965202585.1 Thalia democratica | reverse complement strand
AAAATAAAGTCTAAGTGAAATGCTGACTAAAACACAACAAAATCAAAATACTTTAACATCACATAAACTTATATATCTTTTATTAGAGTTTCTTTTTTTAGTATAGGTTTTTACAGTATTAGAATATTGTAGAATGCTATATATAATACATAGCCTCGTAAAACTGTTTTTAGTAATGAAGTAGCAACATTTTAAGAATATTTTAGAAATTATTTACAAAAAACCACTTTATCTCACAAAAAATGTTAAATTAAATGTCATTCACAATCAATATTGTAATATTTTGGATTTTTTTTTAACAAAGATACTTATTTCGTCATGCACCCAGTAGAGATTAATAATTGTAAAAAGTAGAAAGTTTTGAATCGCTAGTTAGTTTAGTTGTAACGACTTTTCTATGAAAGCTAATTATGTTCCCAGGTTTTGGTCAACATCTGTGTAAAAAATTGAAACAAATTGTTATCGGTTGTTTGCTATTGAGAAGAATTTAATTAAAAATTTTTAGATGATTTTTAAAAAAATAGCGTAATAAATTAGAATTTATAATAATTCTAGAAAATAAGAAATTTTTGTATTAAAACTATTAAATAGTAAGCCAAGCTTTTAAAAACAAAAACTATTTGTTTTCCAAATGGTAAAAGTGCAATAAAAATTATGTTATAGGCCGTTCAAAACCGTAACAACAGTGATATTTCATTCAACCGAACTTATGAGGAATATGTTTAAAGGTTTTGGTGATATAAATGGAAACCACTGGATAGGTAGGAAACTGTAAAGTATATCCTTTTTATTGTTATTAATTGATTAACTTTTAATTTAGGACTGGAAAAACTTCACAGGCTTACGTCTTACGGTGCGTGGCAGCTGATTGTAGAGGCGGAATTTGAAGGAAGCTTATACAAAGTATCATTTTATGCGTATGTTTAAATATAAGTATAATATAAATTTAAACACAAAGTTTGTCAAAGTTTATTCAATTTAAAAAATTTGATGATTTTAAAACAGAGGTACATAAAAAAACTTTCGAGGCTGAGTCTTGTCCTTCTTAAGAGTACATTTGCAAATATACAAATGCACGCTAAACACTTTGTCTACAAAATGCGATTTAACTTACATAAGATAATTGATCTCTTAATAGAAACTAAGATCTAGTTTTTTATTTAACTGAAAGCTAAACTAACGATGAAAATAAAACTTAAACTTTTCTTGTATTGTAACTAGATTTAAAAATGCGATATTTTTACCTAAATTTTAAATTTAATTTAAACTAAAAAGTTGTTCAATCTTGATATCAGCTATTTACACTCTAATTTGAAAAAAAAGTTTTACAGCTTTTAATTTATTATGCTTCTAACTAACTATTGACTTTTCTATAGAAAGTTCAAAATAGGAGCTGGTCCAGAGTACAGATTGTCTTATTACATGTTTTCAACAGATATTGGTGGTACAGGTATATTATTTAAATATAGTGACAAAATTCGATAACATAACTCTTTACAAGCTTTAAGCTTAAAAACATATGTTCTAGTATACAGTAAAGTTTTTAGTTACGATCTTTTTTAGAGAATAGTTTGTTTTTTTTTTATTAGACTACCTATTAAACTTTAATCAGCTATAAAGTTCTACACAACAGAAAATTTATAGTTTATAAAAAACTATCAGATGGTAACAACCATAGGTTTTTGTTTTAGATAATTCTTAATGACTCCTAAAATACTTCAAAATATATAACTTTTGAACGAAACTTTAACATTTTTTAATGCAGATGATGTACTTAAACCACAAAAAGGCTCTGCATTTAAAGCTTTTGATCAAGAAAATGAGCTGAAAACACCATACTGCTCATATGAAAGTAGCGGAGCTTGGTGGAAAGAAAAAAATACAGAAAACTGTAATAAACCAACAAACTTGAATGCTTTTAATTTTGAAGAAATGTTATTTCTCGGGAATAAAACAACAAGCTCAAGAATAACTATTCTAAGATCATTAGATAATATTGAGTACAAAACCTTACGTGAGTTTTAGAAACAAAATTTTTATTTTCAAAATTGTTGTATAATTGTTGATGCAATTTTCTCAATATATTTTTGTTAAAGTTTGTAGAAAAAATTTTGACATATTCTTGAATGACTTAAACATTTATATTTTTTATTGCTCAAATAAGTAATAATTGATAAACTTTGGTTGTATGGTTACAAAAATACAAAGCTAATCATTAAAAAAAAGTATATTCTTATTATAATGATAACTTAGTTTGATTAAACATAAACATTAAAACATTAAAACATAAAACATTAAGACATAAACATTAAAATATGTTAATAAAATCAAAAGTTGAAAAATATTTATCTACTCTGACGATAAAAAAGTCTTAAATATGGCTGATTAATTAAAAATAAAACAACATAGGTTTAATTTTTTAAAATTAAATTATTATTTAACAATCTTACTGAACAATAAAGCTTTTTTTTTTCAAATTACGTAGTATTTTTTAACCCTTTATTTTTGTAAAACTATTAAATATAACGAGCAGATAACTTTTTTCACTAAATTTTTATACACTGATTGTAAAAGGTAGAAAAAAATACACTTCAAAAAAATTTAATGATGCAGAAAAAGTTTTACTCTTCTATTCTAAAACAAGATTTTAACCTAAATAAATAAAAATTTTAGCTGTTGTGTATTTGGAACCACTTAAAACGTGCGAACCCGACACATGTATCAACGGTGAATGCGTTTCAACATCTGGAAATAAAAGTTTGCGAGAAAAATATCCTTCCGGAACTTATTGTAAATGTAAAGATGGCTATTGGGGCCACAACCACTGCAGTTTAAGTATGCTCTCGAATAAAATACTTTCATAATATTAAACAAAACTATCTTGAACATTTTACAGACTTTTGCCACAAGATTGACCCACCAGTTTGTAAAAATAGCGCTGCTTGCGGTTATTCTGACAAAAGTCCATTTTATACATGTTTTTGTATGCCCGGATTTAAAGGAAAACACTGTGAACTAAAAGGTTAATTTGTCAATGTTATTTTTCTAATAAAACTTTAGTAATTTATCAATAGATTCTTTAGTGTACTTAATTAAAATGCATAATAATTGTAGCAGATAAACAAATAAGTTTATGTTCAAAGAAAACATTATGAATAAGTTACTTTTACTAGAATAAAGGTAAAGTAAAATAAATTTATAAAATAATGCATGAATAAATTTTATAGAATTAACTCAAATTGTTTTATCTTGTTAGTTTCTCGTGCTAATTAAAAGGTCAAAACAAATAATATTGATTTATAAAGAAAGCAATAATGAAAAAAAGTGGTCAATCTTTTTTTTATTATTGTAATTAGCGATATACTGGTTCCTTAACATTAGAATCGGGTCCAGATTTTTTAAAATTTTCAAATATTTAATGCTTGATTACACTTCAAACTTAACTTTGTTTTATTATCTGTAATTACCTATTTGTTTTTTCGGCTATGATTAAAGTAAGTGTTTAATATTTAAATCGGAAAACTAGTTTTATGCATTATAAGGTTTTGCATTTTTTGTCTGTTTTAATTGTTTGGTTTGTTAAAAACAGTTCGTTGAAAAATTAAAAAAATTACGGTTACAAATATAACTGTAGATTTTATATTATGCATTGCTTAATGTTAAAGAGTTAGATTTTTAAAAAAATACTTTTTTCTTATCCGATCATACTTTTTTAAAAAGCTTGCCCAACATGGTGGGATAAAAAACACTGCAAAAAATTGAGATTGCAATAAAAAAAAACTAAATAAAAAATGTTAACAAAGTTTCACAACATTTTTCAATTAGTATATGTGATAATACCTTATACTGTTAATTTGTTTGAGGTTGATAAATTTTTCATGAGCTTTTTTCCTGTCAGGATACTTTTTTCAAACATTATATAGTTTTAAAACAAAGTATCATAAAATATGTCTACTTTAATTGAAAACTGTTTATTAAACAATTTGTAAATTAAAAGCAAAATATTCAATCACAAAACGTAGTGCGCTTTTACGTTTTTATAAAAAAAAAATTTTTATTTTAACTTTAATGTCTATCAATAATTTTTTCTGTAATATTAAGTTGTAAATTATACTTTTAAACTTTAATATCTTAAAGTAAGCATCAGTTTTTATGTATTTTTAAGGTTCTACTGAATAATTTAACAAGATATAATTTAACAATATAATTTTGAATTTTTATTTTCTTTTTCATTTTTAATAGACACTTCAGAAAATACCAAAACTGTTGTAACTAAAGTTGAGTCGATGGATTCATTCCCACCAATCAGATACGACGCCCCGAAAATTGACCAGTGCTTGCCGGAATTTTGCGTTAACGGCTACTGCAGAGATTTGGACGACACAGACCCTGATTGGCTGTACCGCGAATTTCCAAGCGGAAAAATTTGCGAGTGTTCAAATGGGTATCAAGGCTGGAATCATTGCAGCTGGAGTTAGATATTTATTGTTACAAATATATTTTTCGCACTAAAGTACTTAAATACATTATTATGTACGTTCTTTTGAAAAAAAATCAACTGGTTAAGTTTGTTTTTCTATAACTTTTAGAACTTTATCATACTATTTTTGAACAAAATACATTAAGAATTTAGTGTTTTTCGTGCTCATGATTGATTATTAAAAAAGTAATATAACAAAATATAATTTTTTTTCATAAACTTCCTTAAAAAATTTAGTGCTTATTTTTTACTTAGAAATATTTATTGATACGTATAGAATAATGAAAGTTTAAGGTCAGAGTTTATAAGTTTTTATTTGAATACAGAGTGGCAGATACTTGCAAAAAAAACATAAACTAAAAATTGTAACTACAAATTTAGTATGATTTAAAAAGGTACCTAAAAACTTTCGAAGTCTTTCATGTATTACAAACAGTTAAACTTGTTAGTGAAAAGACAGTACATGAATTTGGTGGTAATTGTTTTTAAAAAATTTACAAATTTTAAGATGCTTGCTCAATTAATATTGGATTTTTTTGGGACACAAAAGGAGTATCAACTTTTGACGCACCGGTGTGTAAGAATGGTGGAGGGTGCATTTTCCAAAATATTTATCCTTATTACAAATGCAAATGTCAACCTGGTTTCTCTGGATTCGATTGTGATATCAAAGGTACGTTTTCGAACAATAATAATAAACAAACGACTTTAATAAGTTACTACTCAGTTATCAAAAAACAATAATTATTACTAACACTAAGTCTGTCAAAACTCGAGTTTATTGTTAGCTCTTGACATTAAGTGTTTTTATGTTAAATTATTTTAAGCTATGAAAATTTTTAAATAAAGTAAACAAAAATTATTTAATTCTTTTTTACCCATTTAAAAAATTTCGTTTTATAAGTGTTTTGTTTTGTAGCAAAAGCAAACTTAGAATTATAAAAGGCTGATTAGAACGAAATAACTAAATCAACCTTTATCAAGAAATGTTATAGTTATAATGTTTAAGTCTTTTGTCTAATAGTAAAAAAAAAACTGTTTAATTTTTTATAAATATTATAACTAAATTTTACAAAAAAATTTCAAATATGTTGATCACTAAAAGAGTTAAAATAGTACAACTAATAAAATAAATTAAGTAAAAATATAAAAAGTTATACTATAAGTAAAATAAAAAAGTTCAAAATTTTAATTTAAATTACTGTACAGTACATATATATAAGAAAAGTCGTTTACTAAATTTTTCAAATAAAATTTATAAAGATATTTTTCTTAGTTATAGTTAAAGTTAATTAATCATATATATGCTTGAACTTTTTTTTAGATAATATTGACAAAAAAATAAGTACGCATTTTCTTTAAAACTATACTCAACATTTTTTATTTTATTTTACTAAAAGTTAAATTTCTAAATATTTTATAGTATTTTAAATTAAAATTTATTATAAAAATTTTTAGATGCGGTGGACTAACTTCAAAGAAAATTTGATTTAGTTACAAAAGTGTTCCGATTCTTATTTAAAATTTTCATCAGTTTTTATAATTTATTTAGGTGTAATCATAGTTTTATATTTTTATAAGTTTAATAAAAATAAGTTAAAAAATGTTTATGTAAATTAATCTTGTATATATATATATATACATTAAAGCTTGAAATTACAAAAAAAAAGTTTTGTTATAGTTTATAAAGTTACAGTATCAGTTTACTTACTTGTTATTAGTATTTAACTTTTTTTTGATTAAATAAGCTACAGTAAAAGTTAGTTTAGGATTAAATGTTTTTTTTTAATTTTTATTATAAACGAAACTTTGTAAGTTGTAATTTTTAATATTAGAATATAGATGGTCATACAATTATTGATAATAAAGTAATAAACTTTCGACTAAAACTTGATAAAGTACTTAATTATATTGCTTTTATCAAGCTAAAACTTGTAAATAAAGCTGATGAACTCTAAAAATAAATTTAAAACTTTATTTTTATTTTATGCATATTAAGATTTGAGACGTGTACTATCAGAAAAATAAAAAACCTAGTCAGTTTTACTTTAAGAAGTAAAATTTAAAGTTCTATAAAATAAAAAATACTAAAATAAATACAACACCAAATTTAATAATAGCTCTACATGAAAAAAAGGTGTTTAATTTATAAATAAATTTTTCATAAGTATTTTGAAAATAAATCACAAAACTAACTGTTAATTAAACTTACACTAGATATATTGAAATACATACCCCATAAAATTAATAGTTTTTTCTAAATAAATTTGATGTTTGAGTTATGCTCTTTAAACAAATTAAATCAAAATTATAATTTCAAACCCTGCTAAGGATTTTTTCCACATCTTGCCAGCTGTATAATTTGTTGAACTATTGTATGAAAAACAGAAGCTATACCAACGTTCCGGGTTTTACGCATTATGTTTTTACAAAGTCATAGTTCACATAAACTTAAATAATACTCTGGTACTCAAAGCCTTCAAAATAAAGTGCGAAGGCAATGTGTAAGACGTTCTGTTTGGTGTGGAAAAGAATTTGAAAATTAACTTCTCAATGCTTTTACCTATCTAGTCTTTTTACGTGTTATTTTCCGAGTACTAATAGTAATTTATATGATACTGATTAAAAAATACTTTAAAATTCATATCTCTTGGCAGTTATCTAACTTTGAAAACTAAAACAAATAACTTAAGATAAGTTTCACAACAGTAAACTTTCTTTTTAAAAATAAGGATATTCTTTACTTATTTATTAAGAGTAACTTTACTGGGTAGGAGTCTCATATGCACAAAGGGACATTTTTGCACGAGGGATCAAATATGCACGAAGACACTTTTCTACGGCGTCAACTTCACATTTTTACAAAGACACTTTGGCATGAAGGGTCAATTTTGCACAAAGTCACTTTGCACGTATTGATTTTTTTTTATTCTATTTTTTTAATTACTATCACTATTATCCCTTACCCTACCCTCGTTCGGTAACTTTTTTTAATTCATCTTTTTTTGCTTGTTTTTCTTTTCTTTACTCTTTTTTTCTTTCTCGTGCAAAAATGACCCTTCGTGCAAAAAAATCTTCTAGCATATTTGACACCTTCCCAATTTTAATTACTCCTCAATTTTAAGCACATTAACCAAAATATAATAAACATAAGGTAAACCGTTTATGCTTTCATTTATCGAAATTCTAATAAACTGAAGTTTTATATGTTTACGAAATGCAACACTAATTTTAAAAGTTGTGATAATTTTTTATTCGACAAACATGTTTTTCTTTATTATTATCTTAAATAAAGAAATAAAAAGGTTTATCTTTCAATTTAACAATAAGTTTTTATCAAGCTGGAGTGATAAGAATTAGATATTACCGTAAAATTTAAACATATGTAAGTATTAATTTAAACTATCGTTACTAAAAGTAAGTACAATACTTTTAGAAAAAAATAAACGTTTGAATGGAAAGAATTTCAAAAGCTAGTAAACCTTTAGTATGTAAGAATTTGAAAGAATTTTTAAAAAGATTTCAGTACAGTTTTTTTTTAGTTTTTAAACTTTGTAACAACTTAGTTTAAGCTGGTAAACATTTGTATTGTGACATTTGTTACATTAAAATTAATAATTGTATGTACATGATATCAGATACTTCGTTACTATTTAATTTTCAATATCTTTAATATATTTACTTAGAAAGATGCGAGATATATGTTTAAAAGAAAAACAAAAAAAAAGCCTCAGAGACCTAACAGGTCAAAATAAAATTTTTTTAAAGACTTGTAATAATGAATTGCATTCTTTAATACATATGTTATTTAGTACCATAGTAAAAATATAGTATTACGTTCAAAAATATTCTAATTATATTAATAAACATTTGTGTATGTTATTTTCTAAAGTCTAATCAACAGTGATTTAGGTTTTGTCTTTTATTGTATTATTGTATTAATAAAGTGTTTTTAATACAGGATCTTGTTAGAGTAAAGAAAATATGCTTAAGTGCATTCTCTTCATACAAATAGTTTTAATTCTTTCAGGTTGGTGTATAAAAGTTCAATCACAATATTTTTTTTATCCTGTAAAAGAGTTTCAAAACATTAATGAACTACTTTTAAACGTACGTTTAATTTCTACTAGGTATATTTTTTTTAATATCACTATTACTCCTAAACCCTTGCCCTCGGTTATTTCATAATTTATTTTTTAATATTTATTTTATTTCCTAGTTTTTTTTTTATTGATAGTTTTTACCAGGTAAATTTTTTCTATCGCTGTATATAATCGCTCTATAAACCCTTACCCTCGGTCAGTAGTTTCTTTTATTTCTTGCTTTCTTATTAGTTTTTTTTATCAGTTTTTTTTTATTAGTTTTTTTTAATAGTTTTTTCTTTCTAGTAATTTATTTTTGTAGTTTTTTTTACTATCACTGTTACCCCTAATCCTTACCATCAGTTGATAATTTTTAGCCTTATATTGTTTTTTTAATTAATTTATCGTTTTTTTCTTGCTTTTATTTATTTGATTTATTTTATATTTTTTTTACTCTTGTGCGAAAATGACCCTTTGTGCAAAAGTGTCTTTATATAAAAATGTACCTTCGTGCAAAAATTTCTTCGTGTATATTTGACCCTTTCCCGCTAAACTTAGTTGCTAAGGGCCCTTAGTCAGTATTTTATTATAATTATTGTTGATTTTTTCGTTTCAAATTATTCAATTAAATCTTTATTATTAATGTTATATTTTACTATCATTGCTACTCCTAATCCGTGCCTTATGTCGTTATTTCTTGTTAACATTTTTATCTCTTTTTTATTTTTGTGCAAAAATAACCCTTCGTGCAAAAGTGTAATCGGGTAAAAATGTTCTTTCATACAAGGGTGAATCGTGCCTTTTTTAGTTTTTCAAGATACTCTAATTTAAGTTGTATATATTAGCAGTACAAAATATTTGTACAAAAAGATTAGGGATAACAGTGATACTTAAAAAATAATTTAAAAAATAATAAGTAAAAAAAAGTTATCGACTAAGGGTAAGGGTTAGGGGTATCAGTGACAATTATAAAAAATATTAAAAACAGTAAACAAAAAAAAAAATTAATGAACAAATACTAATCAAGGGTAGGTGTTAGGGGTAACAGTGATAATTAAAAAAAAATAAAAAAAAAAATAATAATAACAAAAATACTTATGAAAATTAAGGGTCAGGGGTAACAGTAATAGTAGAAATTAAAAATTATAATAGTAATAACAAAATCAAGTTCAACCCATGTAAAAGCTTCTTCGTGCATATTTGACACCTACCCTTACAAGTAGTTTGAATACATTGTTTTATTAAACAAAACTACAATTTAAAGCAGTTCATATATAATTTTTAAAAAGTCTAGTTTTTACTCAAAGCATTTGTTTTATTCAATAAACTTTATGCATTCTTTATTAGATTTAAGTTTGCAAACAAGTTTTTGTTCCTGTATCTGCTCCCTTTAAATAAAAATACGTGAATGCACAACGTATAGTATCATTATGTTATACTTTAAAGTTTAAAGTTTTTTATTTTTGTTGTGTGGTAACACTGTTTGACAATAATTTCATTTTAGTACAAAAACCTAAAAATTTTTAGCTATCAAAGAATTTTTCTATTAAATTACTATTTCACAAAAAGCAGAGTCTTTTATTGAGTAAAAACTTTTCTAGCTACCTCAGAAGAAAGAAGTTGCAAGCTTTGCAAGGCTGATGAAGTTTGCCAAGCCGTAGAAGGTAAAAATGGTGGTAAACTAAAATACAGATGTGTTGCGAAGCTTTCTACGAGTAAGTCGTTTAATAATTGTGTAAATAAAACACAATAGTACTTTTTAAATTTAGTAGAGCTTAGAGGTTCAAAGCTATTTGTTTTAAAATAGGCCTCGTGAAATAAGCTAGTACCTATAACAGAGGTCGGCAAACCGCAGCCGGCAAAGTGGCTTGCTTTTTAGCTATAAACACCCTTTTTTTAAATGATAAAAAAAGTCTGTTTAAACGTTTAATTAGACTCATATTCTATTAACTACAACTTAAAATTTCTTTACTCTTGTTTATTTTACCAAATTTTTGGTTCAAAGTAGCAATACTACAATTATTTTAAACAACTCCTGCCCGCAATTTTTTCTATATCGGTGCATGACCAATGACCATTCAAGTTCTTACTATCTGAATTCTGAAAAGTCAAAGTCTGATAGATTTGTTTAATTATTGTTAATAATCTCTTCAAAATAAAAAAAGTAAAACAACCCTTATAATCTTATAAAACATTTTAAAAACTTTTACCTATTATTAGGTATAGCTAGATAAGTTTTCAAACTTACAATATTTAATAAGTTTTGGTAGTCATTTAATTTTTTGTTTTAATTTTTTTTTATCGTTTTAGCTATCATGATCTTGTAAGTTATACTTACATAAAAATATGTATAAGTTTTTAGGATTCGGCCTTTAAAGTTTTTTAATCAGTTTTAAGATTTTGATATCGTTTAACCTTTATATACAATGTGGCCCGCGATAAATTAAAAAATAAAATTTACCGGCTATTTATAAAAGTTTTTTCTTTTTTATAGTTAGTTATATAGATTTATTTAATGAAAATTTTTACAATTTTTAGCTATTAATAGAATTTTTTAAAATATATCGAACAAACCATATTAATCAAAGCCCTTTTTATTTATTGAAGTTATTAGGGTTGTATCTGATAAATATTATTTTATTAAATCAAATAGAAGAATATAGATTTAATTAATTTTTTCTACAAAATTAAACACTAAAGAATGAATTTTATCTAAAGATTTTGAAATAGTGATAAGTAATAAATATTAAAATAAAACTTTATTAAGTACCACAATAACTTAAGTACAGACAAAAACATATTTGGCAAGTTTTACTAAAAATTTGAGTTTTAAAACATTAAGTTAAACAATGCGATATCGAAAGATTAGAGTTAAAAAAAAAGTTTAAGCAGATTGAAGACAGTAAAAGTCTTAAAGTTTATGTAAAAAAAGCTTGTTATCTTATAAACTGAAAGTTATAATGATTAGTTATAAACAGTTGTGAGCTACTACAAAGTTTTCATAACTTTAATACAAATGCATATAAAACTACAATCTAAAAAATTTAAGTTTGTAATTTGACTAAGAGCTTCTATAAAAAAAAAATTGATTGGTATGATCAAAATTTTCTTTAATTCTTCTTACATTGACTACTATTTTTCCTCAAAAAATCAAAAATGACTAAATTTTAGTAAGAGAAACTAGTTAAAAAAGCGAAATTAAAATTATAATAATAATAGCTTTCTTAAAACACTTTAACTAAATATTTATTTTATTAATTTCAATAACTATTTTGATAAAAAGACAACTTTAAATAGTCTTTTTTAAAACTTTCATTCAATTTTTTCTATATAAAACCAAACTTTTTATATCTTTCATTTGCATTAAAAGTCTAAAAGTATTAGTTATAAAATTAATTGTTATTAACATTTTTAACAGAAATAATGTGATTAAAATTATGACAATTTAAAGGTTTAGTATAACTAAAATAAATCGTTTACTTTAAGTGTCTATTTTTATAGTATTTAAGCTATTTTTAAGCAACTTTGATCGTAAGCTAAAATATTCAAGTTTAAGAACAACATATTTAATAAAAGTACTATGTAAAACTTATTAAACTGTTTAAAACCAGCATTGAGGACAACTACTTTGGAAAACAAAGAAAACACCGCAGATAGAAAAACTGAATCTACTTTAGATTTAAAAAAACACGATATTAATCATGCTATCCACATTCATATTTGTGTACTTAGCTGTAGCTGTATACAGAAGGTTAGAAAATGTTTATTATTTACTCTTTAAATATTATTTTTTCCGACTAAAATTGTTGTTTCATAATCACAGATTAAACTTTTGGTTTTAATTTTTTAACGCTTAGCTTAAAATCATTAATTAGATTTAAATATAGCAAATATAAGAAAGTAGTTATAACTTAAAACTTTACATTTTTTGTTTTTGTTAGTCACTTAAAAGAGTTTAGATAATATATAATGATTTAAGTACTGTAGGCTGCCAGAACTAAGGTTGCACTTATAAGCCGAAATCTTTGCTTTTATACTGAAATATTTTCTAAACACTTAAAATAAAAAAAACTTTAACTTGGCTATACGTGATGAAATTAATGTCTTTCACTCAAAAAAAAATCAGATAAAAAAAAACATTAAAAATATGTTTAATCATTCATAATTGAAACATAAAAATTCGACATCAAAATTTAGTTATGTAACAATATCATATAAAAGTAAAAAAATTATTTATTTAAAAAATATGCTATTGATACATTTCTTTTAGAAAAGCTTTTAGTTTGATTTTTTTGTTTTTGAAATAAACTTTAAAAATTATTCAAAAATTTTTATATTTGAACTAATGTTTAAAGCATTAAATATCACGAATTGCATAGTCTGCACTTTTTTCTGAATTAAAAGAGCAAGTTTGTTTGGTAATTTAAGTATTTGATTTAGTTATTGATAATTTTTCGTCTAAAAATGTATCTGAAAATTTATTTCATGATTCTAAAAATATATTTGTTTCCAGATTTAGCAGGTCTGAAGCAGAGATTCTTCGCAGCAAATTGGTCCAACATCGCATCACGTGGCAACCGACGCGGCCAGTAACAAGATACATGACGACCAAGCCGAAAACAGCGCACCAATACGCTAACATGATCATGCGGGAACGCAGGCAAGGAAAAGTTTTAAAGTTCAAACCCAAGTTAGCACCAATTCAGGAGGAGCCGGAAGAACAGTAAAAGTGGTAAAGTTATAAGACATTATGTTTATGTCTGTAGTTTTAAGCTCCTTTTTTTTTAAAGATTACAAAAATTTAAACTCGTAAAGTTTCAAACCATCGATTGTACAAAGATTCAATTTTTATAGCTCTACTAACAGAATTAGAAGCTAGAAAACTTCTTAATTTATAGTATTTCAAAATGCAAGTTGTTAAATCATCGAAAATTATTCAAATGCTTTCTAAATCTTGTAAGTTCAATTAAGTATAAAAATACATTTGAAAATTTCAAAAGTTTTAGTGAGAAACATTTCAGTTTTAAACGAAGCTTTTTTCAACTTTTATTTGTCAAAAAAATGAACATAGTTTCTTTTTATTCAAACTACCAGACAAATGTTAAATTTTTGCAAAAATTTTGACTAAAAACACTTGTGTACCGGTCAAATTTTTTTCGAGTTTTTCTTAATTTTTATCGTAATAGTTTTTATAAGTTATGGTAACTTTCAAACTAGTTCACATAACAAAATAAAACTTTTTTTTCAAAAAACTTAATAATAATTATCTTTTTACTATAAAACTAATTTGACTACATTTTCTTTAAATATAACTTAAGCGAAAATTTTTTTTTAGTTTAAAAACATTGAAAGAACTTAAAATTGATAGTTTTATACCAATGTGACATATTACTTTGAAATTTTAATGATAAAAAAGATAAGCACTGTCTTTTTTGACTATCTATTAACTACTGATTCATTATTGATAACCTTATATGATGTTTAATTGTTTATTATTGTGAATATTATTTATTAAACTTTAAACCTATTATGCATAATAACTAATTCTACCTTTCTAAAGATAAAAAGATGTAACTAACAAAAATTGATTTCATTATAAATAACTATATTTTAAAGTTTAATAATAGAAAAAAGATATAACTTTATAATATTGTTATGAATATTATTATTCTATAGTTTTAACAGCTTAAGGTTAAAGTTGCCAAATAATTTAGAATCATGTAAAATATTAAATGATCTGCTAAGGTTTGAAAGATGACTTAAGTAAAATATTAATTGGTATGAATTTTAAGTAAATACAGTATTTTGTTTCCGTAATTATTTTAATTTGTATACAACACCTTGTACAATAATAAGTTTTTTTAAAGTATCTTATTTATAAGAGTGCTTTTATTAGTTTTTTTATAGTTGATATGCTTTAGGCTTTCGATATTTTATGTGTATACTTTATTATAAATTTTATTTATAACTATTTAAAAACTTTCATTTAATTTTTTAAAACATACAAACTAGATACACTTACACTTTAATTAATATTGAAAATATTTTAAATCGATATTATTGTGCCTTGTTGTATTATCAACAAAAAATATATCTTGAAAATTTTTTTTTAATATTTTTGTTAGCTGGATGTTAACATTATTTAGCTATGAGTTTTAACTTATACCTTTATTTGTTTATAAAAAAAAATGTATTTTTTTAATGTGCTTTTCATTTAAAGAGGCCCGAATATTGATGCCTAGATGTAACCTTAACAAGACAATAATAAAACAGTAGTAATAGTTTAAAACATAAATTATATTAACTAAATTCTAGGATGCTAACTTTGAACATATTATTAAGGTTATATAATTTACAGTAATAACATTTTGTTGTTGCACGAAATAATAAGTCTCTAAAATAATAAATGAGTTACATAAATTGATAAAAACATTATAATTGTGTATACCTAGTTAAAAGTACTCAAAAAACTTTCTCCTTTAAGAGTGAAATCAATAAAATATTCGATTTTAAATGTTTAACGTCTTGTATAACATATTTTCAGTGATAAGTTCTGCAAATTTTAAAAATTCAGAATGGTTTCTAAAAATTAATTGATATTTTACTTATATATTAATTTTTATAGTTTTGTTATGTTGCGCAACTTATAAAAGTGTATGAGTACTTTAGTATAAAGTAGTGTATATAAATGTATTTAATGTTTAAACATAAATGTTAAACTATTTATGTTTGTTTGTCTTTAATAGAAGCTGTGTAAGAAAAAAATATAAGTAATAACACCTAGTTTATTTTTATGTTATTATTTGATACAGTTTATTAGATTTTAAATAACTTCTTAAAAAGAAGTACAAGAAAACTGTTTACAAGACAACAGTTTATGGTTACAAATTTCTTTAAAATTTAGATCTTAAAATGTTTTATACTGCTTGAACTTGTTCAAAGTCAGGACTAACTAAATTGTTTCTAAAAACTTATATCCCAAAAAAAGAAATTGGGTTTACATAAAAAAATCAAAAATATAAAGACCAACTTTTTTTTTATTAATAATTAATTTTAAACTAATTAATTTCTGTCTGATTTTAGTTTAGTCCTAAGAGTAAGGATATAGGTTGGAAAAAAATAACAAACTAATTTTAATAATGATTTGGCCATTGGGTTAAACATAGCCCATATCAAATAAAAATCAGAAATAGTTGTCAAACAGTCAAAATCTACCAAGAGTATTCATAATAATGATAGTAACTAAGATATTAATGCAAGAAAGCCTAGGCAATGATAAGTTTTCAAATGCAATGGCTGAGTTGAGAAATACTTCTGATAGCAATTGTAAAGTATCCATGGCTGAAATCGTATATTTATGTCAGCTAAGAGATAAATTCTCAATAACAAGCTTTACAATTTCTCAAAACCTGCAGTTCAACATATAGGTAGAAAAGCATAAAAGATCAAAGAAAAGGCGCTCTGATAAACGAGTTAAAAAGAAAGTCTCTACTCTTAACCAGAAAGACAGAAAACTTTAACCAACTTATGTTGATAGTTAATACCTACGGCACAATGAGAACAGCACTTATCCAAAAAAAAGACAAAAAATGAGTTTAAACACAGGTTTGATTTATACTCAGAACTTGTGGTTCACAGATATTGAAAATAGAAGTCTCTGTGACACAATGCAATTTTAACCAGTATTGTTTTAATAGCACTCTTTTAGTTTATTGAACAACAACAAAGATTGGTCCCAGAACCTAGTGCACAAAAAAACCTTTAGATGATCGGGTCGCACCACACGAATACCTTTTAACGTCTATCTCTACTTATCTCATACTCTATGGAAATCTTCCTAGCCATGAACTTGTAATTTTCTTAATGATGTCGGTAGACCATTCAATCGTGCCACTACGGGTGAAAAGGTAAAGTAAAAGGAAAGGGCGTTTCTGTTCTAATGTTTACAAATGGAAACAAAGACCCAAAAACCTAATGTTGATTGTAGGGCTATGGTGCTTTGCACGATAGTAAATTAGACAAGTTACTTTTACTTGTTTCATTGAGTAAATATGTTTGCCATTTCGTTGAAAACCAATTATTAGGAGCTTTGTTAAAAACTTTAAATATCAAAGTACGTTTAAGTGTTTCCATAAAGTCTAAAAAAGATATGATGATGCTTATACTTATTTCCTAGCATTAACAACGCTTTAAATCAATTTAGGTCAAAAGTTAAAGCTGCAACTGAAATTTGTCTTTAAAAGCTGCCTTTTACGGGCCAACGAAGTACCCACGAAGTACTTAAAAAACTCACAGTTAAGCTACTATTCTAACAACAGCCAGTTCTTCTTTTTTACTTATTTAATTATATCTTTAATCTAAAACGTTGATAGTCTGTTGATAACCATAATTTAAAAAGACATAATCACTTACTATCACAAAAATTTTGGCTATACAGT
>NW_028140747.1:0-17000 GCF_965202585.1 Thalia democratica | reverse complement strand
TCTGATTGTTGTAGTACTAAGTTTATTTTTACTATGAATAAAATATTTATTTCAAAACGGAAATAAAAACAATAAAAAGGTACTTCTAAAAAACAAATATTTAAAGAGTTTCAAACTAGCATCTAGAAAATTTGGAATCATCAATTTTATGTAAAACACTAACATTTAAAAGTTGTTAAGCTATAACAAATGTTGTTAAAAAAATGAAGAAAATGTAAACTTAATCGGTTTTTTAAATATTTTCAATAAAACAGAACAATTACTCAAACCATAAACATTAAGCTGTTTGTTATTTTAGTTTTATCTATATAAATACTTCAATCATAAAATTTGAAAAAAAAAATGTTTAAATTAATAACTTTTTTTGATAAAAGTTTACAACTAGAGTCTTAATTTAACAATTACCATTAACTAGTGCTCTACTATTGTATTTTTTACTCATGTTATTGATTAGAAGTTGTGTTTTTACGTTGATTACTTAAAAAATTTAAAAATTTCTGCCTTTGTAAGACCTTTTTAGTTTATACTCTCGATTCTCACCTTAATCTTTTTATTAATTTGCCTAACTTTTTATTTCTACTATCAATCGTACCCCTAACCCTTGGTCGGTAGTTTTTTTTTTCATAACACTTTGGTTATTATCTATTTACTTTTTTTTTCTAATTTGGCGGAAATTATCTGCGCGTTGGAACTGAGCGTGTCCCTTTTTATACAGTGTTGCCCGCGAGCAAGTTTTCCAGAAAAAACGCCCCGAGATTTATACAAGGCTGATGATCCGTGGTTAAATTAAAAGATGATGGTGTAAAACAACAACAAGTATAGAAATTTATAAAACTACTATATTTTTAAAGCTTAAGCCAGATCTCAAAAAACATTTAAAATTTTTCAAAAATAAAGCTCTTGTAGGTAGTCAAAAAATTACTACAGAATAAAAAGTAGTTTGAAAACAATGGTTTTTAAGTAAAATAATAAAAAATACTAGAACTAATTTTAATAATGTTGTACCCTTCAACATTATAGTGGAAAATTAAACCCCTTGAAATAACTGAAAACAAACAATAACACAAATAATAGCCATTTTAACTAAATATAAAACCTTAATACTTATACATAAACAACTTTATCGAATGCGTGAAACGAAGAGTTTAACATTTCGTGGTTGTTGATTGAATAAAAAAAACTAAAAATGTTATGGTTTAATAGTTTATGCTTAGGTTTAGGCTGAATTATTGCAAAAATTGCTAAATTAGTTTGTTAAACCGATAAAGCTCTGATTTTTCTTAAAGATAATATACTTGATTTAAGATTCTTCTAGTATCGTTGAAAACAATAATTTAGGTACAAATAGGTGTTTGAGACAATATTTTATATAAAAAGTTAACAAGATGGTCTTTAACTAGCATTTAACTACTTAATCAGGGTAGCTGTCAAATTTTCACGAGCGTACAAAATTGCACGAGGGGACAAAATTGCACGAGTGCACAAAATTGCACGAAGATACTTTTGCGCGAGGGGATAAAATTGCACAAAGACACTTTTGCACCAGCATACAGTTTTGCACGGAGACATTTTTTCACGAGTTTAATTTTTTCAATCACTGTTACTCTTAACCCTGACCTTTTTGGTCGGTAACTTATATTTTTTTTCATTTGGTTTTACTATCACTGTTAGCCCTTACCCTTACCATCGGTAGCTTTTTTTTTGTTATTAATCAATTGTTTTTATAATTTTTTTAATAATAATTTTTATTAGTTATTTTTTGTTTTTAATATCACTGTTACCCCCATCCCTTACCCTCGGTCAGTAACTTTTTTTGTTTTTTTATTGATTTATTGTTTAGTTTATTTTAAATTTTTTTCTGTTTACTTTAACTCTCGTGCAAAAATTGACCATTGGTGCAAAGTTGTCAACGTGTAATTTTATTCCCTCGTGCAAATTTGTCTTCGTGCAAAAGTAACTTTTTGCAATTTTGTGCACTCGTGCGGTTTTGTTCTCGTACAATTTAGTAACCTCGTGCAGTTTTGTCTTCGTGCAATTTTAACCCGTTTCCACCTTATCAAGCTAAATTATAGTATATAAAAGAGAGTTATAATGGTTTATAGGCAAGAGTGTAACGTAGAATAAGTTTTAATTTTAATTCTTAAAATAATTTTACCTTTCTAATGGTAAAATCTGACACAGTAGTTATATTTTAAGTAGTAAAAAAATCTTACACGAACAGATTGGCTTTAAATTTCTTGTTTGGTAAAAGAGAAATTCTTTTTTTCATCCCAAAATAAATTTGATTTTAGGTAAGATATAGAAGCTTTACACAACTTGCTATTATTATGTTGTCTTCACTTTTTTGGTTCTGTTTTACCTGAAATCTTTTTACCTTCATAGATTTCTTTCTATTGAAATTTATAATCTTTTTCAATTTTCACTACTTAATTTTTTGATCATATAAAATACTGGCAAAAGTCTAACAGAGCCCAAGTCTAGACTTGCTCATGCCGAGAGATACGCTCAAGCATAAAGGACAAAAATATGCAGATTTTTTGGTTGTGACTGACGAGTTTCAATAAGAACGATACCTGAGTCTACCGAAATTTAGTGGTCTGATGATCGAATTGGTGTGATCAAAGGTTATGCTTGATTGATTTTTTGAATCATATACTTTTATTTATGTTTTCGTGTATTTTTGTGCTTACTTCATCTTTTATTATAAGTGTTTGCTATAAGCTTTTTGGTGTAAAATTTTTTATCTCAGTTTTAGGATTAATTTTATTCTTTAAAACAAACAGTTTCTTCTTAAAAAGCAGTTTTTTCAGTTTTTATTAGTTTTATTATACTGTTACTTGTTTCAAATTTAAAGTGATAATGCTGCATTTGGAATCGAACGGAGAAAAAACGTTTCTTTTCTCATTATAATTCGTGCAGCAAACAGTTTTTATAAACTAGTTTAATTTATTCTTATAAACAAACAATTTTTTTAAATAATAAGGTTAGAATTAGTTACAAAAACTAGCTCGTACTTATATACTTAGTTCTGGCAGCTCTTCAGACGAATGTAGTGATAAGTTCACCGTTATAAAATGTTCTACAGGAATACCTGAATCTCGTTCTTTCATTTCTCTTTAGCAGCTTCTTTTTTTGCTTATTAATCACTTTTGAAAGCTTCTTCAACTATTCATGTTGATAATAAATTGTTATTTGATTTGTTAGAACGTATTTATTAAAATCAAGTCTTTCAGTTTAGTATAAACAATACAAAACTAAACATTTTATAACTTCAATCATAACAAAACCAACATATTTTTTGCTTATCGTCAGGGGTTTTTATAAGCAAACAATAAGATACGAACTCAAGATACAAACTAAAAATATTACTTACAAAAATTACATTTAGTGTACATACATTTGATTATCTTTATTTTTTTTAAATATGATCTCGAGTTTGATGATTAAAGTTTCTAAAGAACTTGTTTTAGTACTGTAAGTTACTTATTTCATGTTCCATTAAATTGCATATTGGCATAATATTATAAACTTGCTTGTTTATTTATAATGATTAAATCGAAAAACGTTATGATAATGAATAAAACTGTGCATAACTTATACAACATCTATTGTTTACTAGTAGTAGCATCAAAATGCAACACAACAACTAGCAAAACAGCTCATAGTTTTAACGTTTTAAATTATATATTAACTTATATAAAAATAAAAAAACAATTTTTAAAAACTGAGTTTATAAAATTTAGGCTGATATTGAAATAATATGTTCCACTCCTTTTTTGACTTTTGTAACTTACTTATTTTTTTTTCCTCTGTTTTCTTAGCCAAAATTACTAGATTTATGCACAAAATACTATTTCAAGCAGGACAAATGCAATTAGCTTGTACTCTGCTTTATATTATCGCCAAATTAATCAGTTCTTGAATCAAAAAATATTTATTTTAACATGAGAGTTTGATATACAATAAAACACATTATGCACTCATTTTAGTTGTAAGTTTAATGTATTTTTAATGATTGATTACTTGTCGTTTTAGTTTTTAAGAAAGAAATGTTTTTAAAAACTACATGATTAAGTTTTAACACTTGCGAAAGAAATTTCTGATGAAGGTGTAAGAAAAATGCAAGAATAAAAGTTTAGAATGATTTTTTTACCTCTTCTAAAAGATATTTTTAATACAAAAATAACTTACCCTAAAAAGTCCCAATGAAAACAAAGTGAGCACAAGAGTAATTGTTTGGCAAGTAAATAAACTTTAATAAAAAACATTTTAGAGAATCTGTAAAATTAAAACCAAAAAACTTTAAATACTGCAACTAAAATGTTCAAAATAATATTTTGTGAATTTTTAGTAGCATATTAAATGATTATAATGTTGTATTATGAAGGTTAATTATTAAAGCGTGAGTTGACAAAAAATGTTTGAATAAAAATGTAGCAGAATAAAAACTGTAGTTGCAAAAAAAAACTACGTTTTTAAAAACTTAAGAAACGTGTAGTTAGAAATAGTTCGTAAAATTGAAAAATACCAAAATGAGCAAGTTTGAGAAAAGTCAGTAGGAAATCAATAAGACAAAAGTAAGCTGCTAATCAAACCACACGGCAAGAAATTACTTTTGCTTTAAAAACAGAAGCTTTTGAGAGAGAAACAACAGATTATTTAAAAACTTTTACCTAATTAAAAGTAAAAAAGTTTTCATTAAACGAAAAATATCAATCTTAGATGAGAAAAACAGATTTGCTGAAACTAGTATAAAATGACTAGGCTATAAAATTATAAACTAGCCCGACAGTAAAGTTAAAGGAATAGAAATAAAAATTAAATGCAGAAACAAAATCACGAAGCAAAAAGCCCCAAAATTTTATCCAATTTATCTTGAAAAATAGCCTGAAATAGAAATCGTACTACTATTTTGTTGGTTTTCAAGTTAAAATGCATAAGGGTAAAAACAGCAAACTTTGTATAAGAAAAAGATACAAAGTAAAATTGAGAAAGAAATGCAAGAAAGAAAAAAGCAGGCAATAAAAGCTAAGTCTACGGAAATAATAAGAATTTCTTATAAAAAGTCAAATAAAACAGAGGCCGCAAAGAAAATGCCGAGAAAAATTAAACCTAAGAAATTGTACCTAAAAGAACATATTTTCAAGAAAAATATATTCGATCAAATTGATGACAAGCAATAAAATTAAAAAAAACAGTAAAAATCTTGATGAAGTAAGAAATAATATCTTTTTTTGTTTTTAAAAATAAGTCTCGATAAAACTATTATGTGAAAATGTTATATTAATTTTGTTGTAGAAGATAGTTCTCTTCAAATGAAACTGTGAAGCAAAAAAAGTTCATTTTTGCTCTTAGAAAAACCTGCATTGAAGGTGATAAACTTAAAACTTTCTTAAAACTTTAAGAATAAACGAAAATTTAAAAGAAGTAGAGGAAAAAGATTGAGAATCTACCAAACCTTTGAAGCGGACTTGAAATTCTTGAATTCCAAGAACTAAAACGAGATAAAGAAAAAAATAACTCAGGTATTTTTCAAATGAGCACAAAAGACATTATCTTGCTCAGCAGAATTGCAATTAAAAAGAAATTGAAAAAAACAAAATGATATATTTATGAAGAACATTAGAATTCGTTTTAATTTTCAGAAAGAAAGAAGTTTTTTCGGAAAGAAAAATATTGATATGCAAAGCTACTGTAAGATAGCAAGCTAACAATTTAAAAACATAAAATAAATACAAATTCAAAAACGTCCCCAAGAAATGCAACGTTGTTTTAGTATAAAACCTTTCGAGTTTTATCAAAAAACTTATTGTTTTGAATAAGAAAAATATAGTCAAGCAATAATCGAAAGACGTATACTTTTTAATGCTGTTTAGAATATATCAAAGAAAAAGTTCTATGAACCTAAGACAGTCATTGAAAATGAGTTTAAATAGAAGTTTACAGCAAGTAAATCAGCAAAAAAAAATGTTTTGTTAATTTATTTTTTATTTTTGATAAAGGGTAGAAAGTTGTAGAAGTACTTGTAAAAGATACTATTTTTTCTTAAGAAATTATTCAGGTTTTACAGTTAAAACGAAAATTTGTATTAAAAATCTTAGAATTTAAGTGGAAAGCCATAGAGTTAAAAGTAAACCACAGCCCGAAAAAATATAGCTTAACTCGCTTTTAACAAATTTTAAAGTTGGTGGTAAAAGAAGTAAAAAAGTACATTAGAAACTTGGTTAAGATTGAGCAACCATCTTTAAAACTACCATTTCTAAACACTTTAAAGTCGACAGAAAGCAAATGACAGAATAACAAAGATTCTTGTTAGTAACTCTGTTTTTAAAAAGAAAGTCAAATTTTATTGAAAAAGCTTTTATGTACTGTATGGTTTCATCGTAAAGTACTTCAAAGTTTTGTACAAAAATGCAAAGAAAAAAAGGAAACTATGCAATCTGATTGATTAAATTCTTGAAATACTTTGTAACTTTGAGTTGAAAATATTAAACAAAACTATTTGATATATAGGTAAAAGTTAGCCTGAAAAAAATGTATGAAAAGTTTATTGTTACGTAATAATTGGATAAGTTACTCATCTAAAATTTGCACCTTTTAACTTGGAAATTTACAAATTAATTGTTATGTGCTAAAACTCTACTCCAATGATGACACTCTTTTATTGAATTTTTGTTTAATTAGCTTACATTTTAAAGAATGAAATGTCATAATTACGGTAAACATAAGATCAAAAGAGTAAATGCATACTTTAACTCTAAGATGTCGTAGAAAAATATTAAGTAAATTGTAAATTTAATAAAAATACTTAGGAATTTATTTTTAATTTTACAACTTAACAATGGTTTATAAGTTCAAGCAAAGTTATTATTTTTGATTTTTACACTATAAACTTTTTGATTAAAAATATCTTAAATTCAAAAAATAAAAAGTAAACTTCATTCAATTATAATCAGTATAACTAGTAGTGTTTGTAATTAGAATGTCAATTTGATAAAATCTAGTCAAGATATTAAATTGTAAACTAAATTGAATCAATTTTATATAAACTTTTAGATTTATCTTATATAGCATATGTATTTGTGACTAAGAAAACAGATAATGTCTAAAAAGTTATATAAATGCTTAATAAGTAACTGTTAGTTAAAAAAATCATACTTGAACTATAAAAATACATTAGTATTTATTAAAATGCTATTAGTCTCTTTGTAAATTTTTTAACTATGTAAGTTATATTTAGTTTATAAGTTGTGCAGAATTTTTAGATGAGTTATTTTTTAGCTTAGATTTTTTAGTGCGTGTTTAACTTCATAATTAAAATATGCTAATATACTTTTCTTGTTGTTTTTAGATAAAACAAAATTCATTTTCAACAACAATAATTTTCAATAACATCTTATATTTATTTATGGTAGATAAAACTTGGTCAATTAGTGATGAAAGCGTTCTTACTTCCAAAAGAACTAGGTTTAAATGCTACAAAAACAGTTTGTTTTCTGCTTAAAGATTCTAAAGAAACGATAACTGAATTATAGATGACACCGTCGTTAAATTGAAACTTTTAAATGTAGAAATTACAAAACTGTAAACCTTTCTGAAATGTTAAATAAAAAACTGTATCAAAATTGATAAAACATAATAATAGATTTATTTCTACACATAAACTCTTTAGAGAACACAAAGTTTTATAGAATAAAAGTTTATTATATCAGGTTTAAAGAGATCTATATATAAAGTAATGTAAAATAACTATTTAATTTGCTTATTGTATGCTTTCTTATAGCTTGAGTAACTATACAGTGTTCTTCCTGACAAAGTTCAGCTAACAAAGTTGAATTAAATGTTATGTATTAGGAATTTCGTTTTAAATCTGTTGCTTTCTGTAGTTGTTAAGTTAATTGAACATTTTTTTTAAGTGAGAAAGTTTTGTACCCGAATTTATTAATATGACAGTAAACAACGATTAATATAGAAAACGAAGTTAAGTGAAAATGTCTTTAATTATTTATAACATTTTATTATTTATCAAAGTTATACGACTAAAAGTCATAACGTAATAATCTACTAAAATGGAAAACAAAAAACTGAATAAAATAAAAGGAAGATTTTGTAAAGAAATTGCCTTGTTTTAAGAACTTGTTTGTGTTATATAGAAATATGTTGCCTAGTTTAAAATTAAGTAAAACGAAACTAAGAAAACAATACGCGGAAACAATAAGACGCAAAAATAAACAAAAGAAATGAAGGAGATAATAAAAAAATCTTCCGCCAAAAGTGTTTTGTAAAATAGAAAGTTACAAAGATGTATGTTTAGATCATGAAGAAAAATATAAAAAAAACTAAAGAAGATGCTAAAGAAATAGAAGAATTAAAAAAGACTTTAGAAAAGTTTTATTTTTTTTATTTTACAAAATTGTTGTATTAGTGTCATGACGAATTTATATCTACATTTTAACGTCTTAAAATAAACAGCTTTGTAATTAATTGATAGTTTAATTTGCTTGATTTCAATAAAACAAATTAATAATTTTACCTAAAACTTTTAGAATGATAGAAAATTTCGAAGAAGTAGAAGAAGAACGAAAAACAATCTACCAGTCTTTTGAATTCGACTTGCACCTTTTAAAATTGGAATTTAGAGAAGTAATACGAGAAAGACAAAAAGTTGATGAAAACTACAACTTTTTTTAAATGAGTACGAAAGATATTATTTTGCAGGTAAGAAGAATGTATTAGATAAGAAATTCATGTTTAGTCAACAAAAACTATACTTATAATTAAAACTAAGACCTTAACAAGAATAGGTAGTTAAGAAGTATTTTCAAAGGTCGAGTTTAAATGAGTTAGGTTTCAGAATTATATTTTTAGCGTTTACCTTGGCCGAAAATAAGTTGTTATCATTTATATAAACACGGTATAGTTTTTCTACTTCTTATTTAAACTACTTTTAGAAAACTCTTTAAAATGTTATGTTATTTTAGAACATTCTGTTTTATTAAGATCGTTTTATAAATAGTTATTATTAATAAGTTACCTTACTAACTTCATCGTTTAAAGTATTTACGCTTCTAAAGTTATTTTTACTTTAACAGGCTTCTAAATTTTCACCTAACCATAACATATCTACTTACCTTCAAGGTAGTATTATTATCTACATAGTTTCAGTGTGGAAAAGTGGCACTGGCAACTTCAGTATACTTGTTGGGAAGTTACTACTTTGCACCAGCAATCAACCCATTCATGTAAAAGAAACAGAAGTTTGTTGTGCGTTCGTGAGAGTGTGGTAAAAGTATTTAGATTTATCTAAAACTATGTCTTTTTAAATTAGCATTTAGGAAAAAAAGGGATGAGAAATTTGTAAACTTTCAAACTTTTTAGAGCAAATAACTTTTAAGAAATTTACATGACATTTCAAAAAAAAAATTAAAAAGTAAAGTGTACGGTTTAGAAAGGCTGTTAAAAGCTAAAACATTAACAGTTTTAAAAGCTTAACTGTTTTTTTTTTGTACGTAAATGCTTATGATACGTTTCCTTATAATAAAAAACTTTTATACTTTAGTTTACAAAAAAGTTTGAAAACTTCAACATCAGGTATTTTAGTATAGCAAATAAGAATTAAAAAATATTTCTACATTTATAAAAATATACTAAACTTTTTTGAATACAATAATTTATAATCATACATATTGATAGATACATTAAGAACAAACAGCTTTCTATGATTAACAGCTTGAAAACTAACTTTTGCAAAAAAAAAAGTAGCAATAAGTGCTTATGCAATAGATATTCTGTCTATTTTCTAATATATTAAAAACATTATTCTGACAAGAGCTGGCAAAAGTAAGTTTTTAAGAATTAGCACAATTGTTACTAAAAAACTATTTGAAATTCATCAACGTAAAAAACAGTTTTCTGAAAACAGCTTGAAAAGAACTCTTTTTTTATTGTGAAAATAAATTTAAGACACAAGTAAATTGATAACAGTTTTTTGAAAAACAGCTAGAGCAGAAACTGTTTAAAAAATTAGTATAAATTTTCTATAGATTAAAAATAGAATGTGTTAAATATATAACAAAACGATTCTAGAATACAGCTAGAAGAGAAATCATTCAAAAATATTGTTGGACAAATGTTTTAATAACTCATTTAAAAAAACTTCAATATACGATTTTATTGAAAAACAGCTAAATAAAAATAGTTTCGATTAGGTTGTTGTTGAAAACTTCCAAGTCCTTTAAAAAGTTTCAACTAACCATGATTTAGTGGTAGCTGATGTGAATTAAAGTACAAAAAACTAAGTATACTTGTAAAATTTTTCTTATTTAATATGCAAGTATTAAAAGCACAACAAAAAAAAATCAGAATTAACAAGCTGTTTTCTAGCCAGTTACGAGCATAAAACGCTTTTTACTGAAATTAACACGTACACAATCAAGTATGCAAGTAAAATATCTGTCAAGTAAAATATTTTCAAATAGTTATGATTACTTGAAAATTATTTGCAACAAGACTGCAAACAGTTGATTTTTTGATAACTATTCAAAAGAAAATAAAAGTTCTTTTGAAATTTTACACGGTTAAGTTAACAACTAAGTAACCAGTAAAAGTGCTCTAAATCCGAAATGCAAAAAGAAAAGATAAAAAAAAAGAGAAAAACAAAAATAAAAAGAGCAAAAGAAAAAACTTAAAAAAAAGTCAATAAACTCTCATTGTAAAAATAAAAAAAGTTTTTTTATTTTTAATTATTTTATAAATATATAGTTTAGTAAATTAATTTTTTAGTATTAAAAAAGTTTAAGCCCTAAATTCTGTGGTCTAACAGAAAATTTCAAAGCTTTATAAAATAATTTATGAGATGTGAAACTTTTATTATAGATAAAATAATTAAGTTTACATAAGTTTCATCTTTTGTTCCTTTTATCTTTTATAAACCTTGAGCAGTTGACTTTAAATAGATAAAACTTCAAACTTTTATAAGTATTAAGATTTTAATTCGAAAGTTTGAGTTAAAAAAACAACCTCAATAATATATATTCTTTTATTCTTAACAAAGTTTTATTAGAATAACCTTCTTTTAAGTTTCAAAGTTTATCAATTTTATCAAAAACTTTTATAATACTTTTAGTTAAAGAAATCTAGCTTATTTTAGATGTTGTGTTCATAAAAAATAACAAGAAATAACTTAAAACTTTAATACTACTATTTATTAACAGTTCACATAACTTTTTTAAAGTAAGTTATTAATCTAAACATGAATTCTTTTTTTAGTTTTTTTTTCAGTGTTTAAGCTAGGTTACTTTTTAAACCAAGTTTTACAGTTACTAAATAAGTTATATTATATTGCTCTGCCTTTTTCGCTTTAAAGAGTTCTAAATTCAATAAAAAATAATAAAATACATTATGAAATTATTAATTAGGAATAAAAGTTTTTAACGTTAACTTACTAAGTTAAGATAGTTTCAAAGTTGTGAAAAAAAAGGACTTATATTGTGAAGGGAAATAATTTAAATTAAAATAAATAAAATTCAGGTTTTTTTACAGTTTATTTTTGTAAAACTGGTTGTATTTGTTTTTATTTTATTAAGTCTCAAGCTAGTATTTCTGATGTACTCCGAACTACTTGGGTCTCTAGCTTTATGTGAAACCACCTCTGTAAGAAGTCCGGCAGTTTCGACATGAGCCAGATTAGCAGTAGTTTAGGGACAGTCTTGATTCTGCCACCGAGTGCGATTTGGTTTAAAAACTAAAATCATTTTATTTATAAGATTAGTTTAAATATAGACTAACAAGTATCTATATGCTTTGTTATAGAATAAAATAAAATACACAATAAGAAAGGATACGAAAGGTTCGCTACTTTACAAGGCTTCTTGCAGTTAACGATTCTAGTTGTGCTGTAACAAAAGGTTGCTCGTACAGTTTACTGGTTCAGAATTTAGGGACTTATACTTCCCAGATAAAAAGATACAAAAATCAAAAAAATAAATTTAGAAATTAAAGTAATAAGTTTATGCCACCGAATGCTCGGGTTTATGCGTGGAGATCAATGTTTAAAATGACCCAAACTGGAAGTTATTGCTGAAGGACAGCTTGAATGCTACACTATGCGTAGGCCTATGAGTATGGCACGCTAAAAAATCAAATCGTGTTATGCGCCCCGATGCTTGTAAAATACAATCTTTATGGCACCTTAACAACTTAAATATAGTTGAACGCCCCGAAATATATAATGTTAGATAATTTACTGTCGCCTAAATTATGTACTTTATGGCACCTTAACATTTCAAATCGAGTTGTATGCCCCGTCGACGTTGCTAAAGTAAGTATACAAAATGCATATAGAACAAGATATAAAAACAACAACTTATGAAGTAAACTACAAAGTAAATCTTTTAGAAAAAACAAACAAATACTATAGCAAGAATGTTTTGCCGAAGATCATCTATCTTTTCGAAGATGGCGGCTTACGCTCTAAGCGACAAGTTATGTGGAGCTATTTTCTTCTTGACATGAAGTCGGTAAAACTTGCTCTCTCGTTCGCTCGGCTGTTTATATATATCTAGATTGCATAATAACACCGCCTGATCAAGGCATGATTTATGATTATGACATGCTGATTGAAGCATAAAACTCGGCTTGATTGGTAGTTTTACATGGCATTAAGCAAAATGCGTTAACTAGCGGTTTTGTTCCAAACAATGTTTTTAATAACCGAAGAGTTTTTATAATTGTAAGAGTTGTTAGTAAAAGAAAATGGTTTTAAAATGAAATAATGTAGAAACTTTACATTTGGACTATCGAAGCGAAAATTATTAAACTTTCATGTCGATGTCCAACATTTTAACTTCATTTTTTTAATGCTGCAGTCATAGTTGTACGCAAGACAACAATATTAAACTAAAAACATAACAAATGTTGCTTACAATATAATCTCTACTAATATAAAAGTAATTGTAAATTAAAAATAATAAGCTAAATACTGTTTAAATGCGTAATAGCGTAAAAACTTAATGGAAGTTATAATTGCTTGTTTCAACATATTATTCTTAATTTAAAGTTATATTTTACAATTGAGTAGTTTTTTTTTAGATAACCCGTTCTTAGTATTTATAGGCGGTTGTAAAACCGTCAACTATATTTATTTTCTGACTCTGAATGATTGAAAAACGTCTTTTCTGCTAAAATATTTGTTGTTTTAAGTCAGGGGTCGGCAAACTACGGCCCGCGAAGGGTAAATCTGTGGCCCGCGAGCACGTTTATTTTTTGAATGGAATGCGGCCCGCGAATGAAAATTGAGTGGCCCGCGAGCATGTAAATGTGGCCTGCTCAGCAAAAATATGTTTTAATTTTTTTTTGCTAGTTTGAATTAATTTGATTAATTTCGTTTCAAGTCCATATATAACATTTAAAAAAATTATAAGACTTTACTACATTGGCTTAAAAATGTTTAAGTATAGATTAGCATTCGTCTAGTACTTTTTTCACAGTTTCATAATAACTTTCTTCTTATAACAGCAAGTTATTATATAAAAGAGAATGTAAAGAGGGCTTTGATTTAGTAAGTTATATGTATAATACTTATTTGATAAATAAACCAAAAGCACTTTTCTTCATTATGCACAAGAGTAATGCACAATATTTAGCTAAAGTTTCATTTATTTACAAATTAAGTATTTAGTTTAACATATAATCTATACCTAAGTTTCTCTTATAGATGTTTTATAGCTATATGTTATATTTAAGTGTTCACAAATACATTGGAAGTTACATAATAATAAAAACTTAGGTTTTTACATTTTAGTTTAGACAAATTTTGATTTTTATAAGTTTTTTGTGCACTTTAAATTAATTTTTATGCACACAAATGTACTTAGATGCTCATTTTTGAACAATTTTTTCTTTAATACTTAGTTAGATTAAGAAATAATAAGTAAAATTTAAATTAGTTTAAAAATAGATTTTTATTATCATTGTTTTCATAAGTAATATCTAAATGTGTGCAGACACTTTTAAAACAATATATATGACATAAATTAAAATTGTTTTTGTTTGGTACATATTTTCATTTTTCAATTATATTTTTTGAAAATTTTTTGCTTCTTTTGCCATTTGTTTGCTTTTTTTAATAAATTATAATAGTCCATAAATTACAAAAAAAAATATTTCTTTCATGCTATCGCACGTATTCAACTTTGGTTGTAAATGTTCGCTACACTTTAACAAAATACTTTTTTAGTGGAAGTTTTATAGAATTTGAATTTATTTTCTAATAATTGAAGGTCATACAAACGTGTGGAAAAGTTTGCTGATAAGTTTTTAATTGCATCTAAAAATATATTTTTAGTTTGATGTTTTCAAAGGCTGTGGAATTTTGTATAGTATTTTGTCTCTTTTATCTGAAACCCCTAAAGTAATAATATTTTACCGTATCTCATACAATAACTTTCGTACCAAGTTAGGTTATTAAGTTGCGATATAAGAAATACCAGAAATTCTAAAAAAAATATCAAGTTTTTATCTTTAGAAGCAGTAATTGTTATGTTTCTATTTTTAGGAAAAGTCACAGTTTTATTTCTTAACGCATACACTCGTCATAACAAAAAAAAAAGCTTAACCAAAGAACAAGTCAAAAGTAAACTAGGTCAACGTATTGACTTTTTGTTTTGTTACTATTTTTAAAAACTTTCGGTGGTAAAGTTTGTTTGATAAAATTGTGTTCACTCCTTAAATGGAAAATTTCATAATTTTTTTATGTTTGTTGTCTTCGAAAATAATGCTTTCTGGTTCATTTCTAAATAAAGTTAATTGATAAACAACATAAGTCCAAGGTCTGGTTGTAAACAAAATGATAGTACCAACATATATCTAGCAGTAATTGCAGTAGCAACATTTTTTACAAAAACTGTAAATTAACACCCATTGTACTAGTTCATTGCACCTTTGCTATTAAATTGTCTTTATCTATTGGTGTGCTTTGCATTGTAATTAAACGTAAAAAATCTTCTAAATTTTCAAAGTCAGTAAAATAACCTCTTATAAAAATTCTTAGATGATCAGTATCTGTTGTATCAGTGCTCTCATCTTAAGAGATTGATTAATGTCCTAATTCGAATTTTGCGGCTTTATAATCTTAGAAATCTTTTAAACACGAATTCTTGTTGTCATTGAAGAAACAAACAAAAATATTTTACTACTGCCAACACATTTTTTTTAAAATTCTTTAATTTTTTATATTTCGTTTCTCGCAATAACGTTTAACTAACAGTTTTTAATTCTTATTGCTCATTTTAGATTTCATATTTACTCTTTATTAAAGCAATACTTTGTTGCAGATAAAGAGTTGCTATATTGATCTATAAAAAGTAGTTTTTTTATTTCGCTACTGGCTTAGTATTTTTTTACTTTATTTAAAAAAATAAACTTTATTGTCCATTCAAGCTGACTTATAATATATATTTTCAAAGATATATTGATAAACATTGTTATCGCTTTATTTTTTAAACTTTATTCTAAACAGGGTTGCCAAACAAACAAGCTAGTTTAAAAATTTGAAAAACTCAGACTAGGTTAAACCTGTTAAAGACATTTTTTAAAACTCAGATGTGTGAAAAACTTTTATTTCAAGCACTTTGAGTAAATCTTCGAATTCTCATAATAGTTTTTATGACTGTAGAATAGTATAATAATTATATATTTTTTTTTATAGCCTACTTAAACTATGTATTTTTTCATAATGATGATAAATTATTCAGGTTTAACAGTTAAAACGAAAATTTGTATTAAAAATCTTAGAATTTAAGTGGAAAGCCATAGAGTTAAAAGTAAACCACAGCCCGAAAAAATATAGCTGAACTTGCTTTTAACAAACTTTAAAGTTAAGTGGTAAAAGAAGTAAAAAAGTACATTAGAAACTTGGTTAAGATTGAGCAACCATCTTTAAAACTACCATTTCTAAACACTTTAAAGTCGACAGAAAGCAAATGACAGAATAACAAATATCCTTGTTAGTAACTCTGTTTTTAAAAGAAAGTCAAATTTTATTGAAAAAGCTTTTATGTACTGTATGGTTTCATCGTAAAGTACTTCAAAGTTTTGTACAAAAATGCAAAGAAAAAAAAGGAAACTATGCAATCTGATTGATTAAATTCTTGAAATACTTAGTAACTTTGTGTTGAAAATATTGAACAAAAACTATTTGATATATAGGTAAAAGTTAGCCTGAAAAAAATGTATGAAAAGTTTATTGTTACGTAATAATTGGATAAGTTACTCATCTAAAATTTGCACCTTTTAACTTGGAATTTACAAATTATTTGTTATGTGCTAAAACTCTACTCCAATGATGACACTCTTTTATTATTTTTGTTTAATTAGCTTACATTTTAGAGTATAAAATATCATAATTACGATAAACAAAAGATCATAAGACCAAAAGAGTAAATGCATACTTTAGCTCTAAGATGTCGTACAAAAACATCAAGTAAATTGTAAATTTAATAAAAAACTCAGGGTTTTGTTTTTAATTTTACAACTTAACAATGTTTTAAAAGTTCAAGCAAAGTTATTATTTTTGATTTTTACACCAAAACTTTTTGACTGAAAATATCTTAAATTCAAAAAATAAAAAGTAAACTTCATACAATTATAATCAGTATAACTAGTAGTGTTTGTAATTAGAATGTCAATTTGATAAAATCTAGTCAAGATATTAAATTGTAAACTAAATTGAATCAACTTTATATAAACTTTTAGATTTATCTTATATAGCATATGTATTTGTGACTAAGAAAACAGATAATGTCTTAAAAGTTATATAAATGCTTAATAAGTAACTGTTAGTTAAAAAAATCATACTTGAACTATAAAAATACATTAGTATTTATTAAAATGCTATTAGTCTCTTTGTAAATTTTTTAACTATGTAAGTTATATTTCATTTATAAGTTGTGCAGAATTTTTAGATGAGTTATTTTTTAGCTTAGACTTTTAGTGCGTGTTTA
>NW_028140746.1:0-17000 GCF_965202585.1 Thalia democratica | reverse complement strand
TATAGTTAAATATATCTGTATGAAATTTTACACAAAAGCAGTATAGACGATAAAAGCACCATAAAAGATAAACTTTGTTATTGCCGTAAAGAACCTTGACTTTTAAATAACGATTGCCAAGTGTCAAATGTAATATATAAAGCAACAGTAACATCAAATAAAGCAACAGAGCAGTATATAGGATCCATAGGAAATACTTTTAAACAAAGATACAGAAACCATAAATCATCATTCACTAATATTAACAATACACACACAACAGAACTAGCAAACTTTATATGGAGTTTAAAAGATAACAATACATACTAAAAAGTTAAATTGAGGTTATTAAACAGGACAAAATCAAAATTCAATACTAAATTCGGCTGTAAACTTTGTAACTTAGAAAAAAAGAAATCGAAAAATCAGATAAGAACGTAACACTATACAAAAAAAGCAAACGACAAAACATATGCATCCATTATCAAAAACACTTTTTAACAAAATTTAAATCAACTAAATATCTAAAAAAATAAATTTAAGCGGCAAACACGAGTTTTTTATAACATTTTTCCAACAATCTAAAAACATTTTCTAATATCTTAAAACATTTTTCTAAAATAACTTTTCTTTACTTTCCTAAAATGAGTATATTAGAACTATAGTTAACAACTATATATGTTTTAAATAAAATTATATTTTTGAAGCATTTATTAACGTATATAAAAAATTGTATTTATACTTTTAGATACTTACAACTGAAGTTGTTTAAAATTTCCTGTTTTATAATATGAAATATGCAATAAAAATTGATTTTTAAACTAAATTTAATTAAAACGTATAAATTATAGCATTGTATTTAGTTATAGATATACAATTGTTTAGAAAAGTAAATAAAGTCTAATAGAAAAACAAATTAAACTTCTTTATTGCATCAAATAAAATATACGTATTAAATAGTGTAGATAATTTATGAGGTTAACTCTTTTGAATGTTTTTTATTTTGTTTGTTGTTTAAGTGTTTTGTTATGTAAAGTTTTATCAGGGAAAAAATAGAATAATATTAACTCCTTTCCCACGAAGGCATTTCTTTTATCAATTTAATTAATGGATATTGATATATTAAAATTTTCAAACTAGTATATTGTAGCTTAACGGATACTAGTAAATTAGAAAAAAAATCAATTTACTAACTAATTTATTTATTTTATGCTATTTGATTTTTGTAAATATTAATTTAAAAAAAGTTAAGAAATAAGTAAAATAAAAAATGTATTTCTTAAATTAGGTACTTGAATCGCATAAAATTTTTAATTTACAAAGTTTATCTCGTTTAAATCAAACTTGATTAAATTTTTTTGTATATTAATTAACACATAACGTAATGTTTGTAAACGTTCTTAATTATATTTTTCAAAATTATAACTTTATCTAGAATAAATAAGAGTTGTTTATGATTTTTAAAATTAAAGTTAATGCATAGTTTGTGGCTAAATAAAAAAAAAATAACTGAGACTATTAATGTATAATAATTTGTTAAACTTTGCAAATAATAGCAACAAGTTTTACTAATTTATATCATTTAAAACTATATTTGCACATATTTAATACGTTATGTTTTTTGTTATGAGAGTGTGGTTTGCAAAAACTACAAACTATTGCTGCAAAAAGAAAGTTAAATATTTTTTTTTTAATAGATTATGCAATGTTTCTGCTGTCAGTGCAACACTGATAAACTAAAATAAATGTAAAAAAAGCAATTGAATATGGTTTTTCTTACGTTCATGAAAAGTTTATTTATGTGTTTATATTTTTGATTTCAAGTATAATTTTTTTCTTATTTCTTCAAGAGTTACGACAAAAATAACTTAGTTTTATACATTTTTAAAAAAGTTTTCTTAAACAATTTATTTTAGTGAAATCAATTAAAAAAAGAGTAATTTAAATAAAAAATTAAACAATATTTTTAATGCTTAAAGTCTAAAAAATACTTTACTTTGCAGTTCAATTTATAATGAAAGTTTAAGTTTCTTTCCATTTCGAAAAACTACACATAATTACTATCGTACGAATAAAGTATATTATAAGATACAAATTTCTTTTTGTAATGTGCAAATATTATTTTACAGTGTTTTTAAAAGTCATTTTTATGACTATAAATTTTATTTCAATATTTAGTGTTATCGGGATTTAAAATTATATTAGTATATGAAAAGCAAGCAAAAAAAGTATCATAACCGGTGATTTTTATATATGTATATTTTTATCAGATTTTTAAGTATCTAGATTTTGTTTTTGTCGTACAATTAGCTTCGACTCGTATCCTGTTTTTAAAATAAAATTCATATGTTGTACAGTTTTTATTCTATACTACAGTTTTAAATTTTAAATTTATTCAGAATGAGCTTTAATTGCGTCAATATATACTAAAGTAACTTCAATAGGGTTAAATTGTAAAACTAACACTTTTACATTCATTAAAAGTATATATTTTTATAAAAAAAAAAAAGACCACAATACTTAAAGTTATTGTACTTTTAAGTAAAGGAATTACAAAAATAATTATGCCAATCAAAATTTTATATCTTTGTTATAAATGTTTAAATGAAAATAATTTTTTACGAGTTAATAAAAACTAAAATTTAATTATTGTTTTTTGTATATTATTTTTAACATTATTTAGTACCTTACTTTTGTGTTTCAAATACTTAAAAGTAGTAGTTTGTTATTAAAATAGATATATTAATAATTATAAAAAAAATATAACTTCGAGATAATTTCAATCAAACACTAAAATTTTTAGTTTTTGGAATGTTGTTATTTTAAAATGTCGGTTTAAATATAAATTATAATTTATTACTAAAATTTGAATGACTACATTGGATAAAAGTGAAAATGCACAAAGAAACACTTTTGCTTAAATAAACTATTTTGCTTGAATAGTTATTTTTGTATGGAGACACTTTTGCAAAGGTTACAACTTTGTTATTTTTCTATGTATATTTAGTTTATTAATTTAATGATTTTGTATTTGTTTTCATAAAATACTAATTTATTTCTAGTAACTCTGGAGAATATCAATAAATACTAACAATAAAATAATCTAGTCGTAATAAAATAAAACGTAAAATAATAATATTTTCAAGGGAACTGTTTTATTTTTTCAATATGAAATAAATTGAATTTTAAAATATTGTTTATCTTACAAAAGTCCTATTGATAAAAAAATATTCTTAAACACATTTAAAATTGTATTCAGAAAATATAAACTAAAACATTTAAAGTTATTTTAACGACTTAATTCAAAAAATGCCATCACTATTGTTGCCATAAATTAATATTTCTATATTTGTTAAACTATTAAGTTAATAGTTAGTATTTAAATATAAAACAATGCATTATGTTACAACACTTTTGCCCTAAAATAAATCTTAAATTTTTTTTTACTTTGTTTTAAATTCTAATTATTAAACGCCAGTCCAAATTTATTTAAGGCTTTAAACACTTTAAAAACTTTTAAATACTATTATCTCGTTTTTTTAAGCTTATTTTTCTTTTAAAATAACTGAGAAAATTATTTTTGTTATGAACTAAAGTAACAAACAAACTACTTTTATCTTGTCTAACGTTTGTTACTCTCCCAAAAATAATAATACTTATTACAATGAATGTAAACTATATAACATCAATATATCAATAAAATAAACTGATTAAAGCAAAACTTATGCAGTAAGGGAGTTAACAATTTGTCATAGATTTTTTTCCTTATTAGGATAAGATTTTCATATAAAGTCAACACTTTTACTTAAGATTAAGATGTTTTAAAAAATAAATCGCACATTAGAATTTAACAACTTAAATCACTTAAATAAATTATACTTTTGATAATTTTAAAATTTATTTCGGTTATAAATAAAAATAACGATTTTCAGGTATCATTAGATGAAAAAAAAAAGAAACTTATACATTATTTTTCCAAATTTAAACTTCACTTGGCTTTTTAACAAAAAAATTACAGCATATAGTGTTATTTGCTGATAAAAGAAATAAAAATAGAATAAACTAAGTATATTTTTAGTTATGTAGTTCGATGACTTAAAAGTTGTGAATCATAACTTTGAAACATAATACTTACGCTAAATAAAATATTATTAATGAAAAAAATAATAAGTAAACAAAAAAGTCTATAAATCAATTAACAAAACTTAAAAAAATTAAGAATAAAATAAAAAGTTTAAAGTTTATTTACGCTTAAAGATAATGATACTTGTATATCATTAAATGAAAACAACAACTTTATTTGCAAATAATAACATTTTTTATTAAAACAAAGTATACTATCTAAAAATTTAATAAACTCAAATATGTCAAAGGTATTTTCACTTTTTTTAGAATTAATGCACTCGACGCTTAATAAAAACGATAACTTATTGTTCAAAAAATATACTTTCAAAGCATAACATGATGATAATCTGCTTTTGCGATATGAAAAATATAATTTTAATTAAACGAGGATTTGTTGTAATCATTTATGTTAGTATATATACTAATATTTTTATAATGATTAAAGGTAATAAACGGATAGGTATTTTTTTGTTAGTATAAACGATTTACGTCAAGTACTAATCTATTGTTTTTTTTACAGTTTATTATCAACAAACCAATGTTTCCAATATCCTTTAAAGTTATTTAAGTCGAGAACAAATTATAGTACTATTTTTAAAATACTTATAACTATAAATTATTTTATGTTTATTAAAATTAAAACATTGTACATATTAGCGATCATTATTTTTTATAATAACATTAAACAGTAGAAATTTTAAAAATTAAAAAAAAATTAATACATTTATAGACACAAAAACTAAAATTCTTGGATAAAAATTATTATTAAGTCTATTCTAGCAATTGTTATACTTTTACTTCTTGCTAAACGAGATATAAAAATAAAGCATGTATAAGACTAAGTCTGAATCTTTTTCCGTTATATGGTTTGTTTAAACCAAAACTCCTTAACAAAATCTTTATTCCAACATTTATACAAATTATGTAGTATTTATTTTTAAAAGATACGATTATCTTTATATTAAAAATTGAAGTTTTAACGTTTAATATACATGTTTTTATAATATTTTTGTTGATCTATGGTCATAAATTAGTTATAAAACTACCTTAGTTCTTTTAAAAGAAAAAAATTATAAAACTATACCCATTAGCTTGATACAAAATATCCTAAAGATACTTTTAATACTGTTTGTTTTAAGTATTAAGTAATCCGCTATTTTTTATCAAAAGTATAAGGAATCATTATAAAAAAAAAAGTTTTTCATTTATGTAATGGTATATTTGTTTATATTTTTGACAACAAATAATACTCATTCATTTTTGATTTAAACTATGTTCATCTTTCAAAACATTTCGTATTATTAATTTTTTTGTAAAAAAAAAATAAGTTGTTAACACTACTTAAAGTTTTAAATTTCACTAAATAAAAAGTAAAGTACTAAATAATTTTTTTTACTAAGTGTTAGAAGTTTTATGTTTTTACAATGATCAAAACAATTTTTTTTCAAACTAAACCTTTTATGTTCATTATGTGAAATTTTATTTTCTATAGAAAACCTTTAAAATATATCAATAAACATTGTAGATGTTCAAAAAAATTTTTTTCTTATAAAACAAACTCAAAATATTAAATCAATTACAAATTACTCTTATTAATATCCTCATAAATAAGTTCAAGGTCAACTGATTTAAATGATAATTGTACATTTTTATGTAATAGTATTTAAGTTTTTTTTAGACCTATCATTTTTTGATGTTTTTTCTTTGATATTAATCTGTGTTTAAATAAAGTATACTGCATATTTTTGGCTAACTATTAAAAACACATTTGTTAGAATAAATTTGCTTCACATAAATTTTCAAGTGAGCTTTTTTTTATGCCATATACCTATGAATAAAGATAAAATATCTTAACAAAAAAACAAAGGGTTGTTTTAACTTAGTCTGGTTGTTAAAAAATTTGAGTGAAAACTATGAAATTATTTTACGTAAATGTTTCGAACTTTTTTTAGAACCTTAAAACTTTATTGAATTTTTTTTTGACAGAACCTTACTCTTAAAATATGAGTAGCAAAGTTTTTGTTGAATTAGCTTTTCAGTTGTCTTTTGAACTGACATTATAAACTTAATATTTTTGTGTGTCTTCTTTCAGAAAAGACGAAATCAGTTCATCGTGTTTTAAACGATCAAAACGTTTTGATTAAGTTCCACACACGATAAGTTACTGTTTAATATTAATAAAAACTTAATGATTATATTAACAATTTTCAGTTTTAAACAAGTAAATATAAAATTCCAATCGAATAAGTCGAATAAGAGGTATTAAATGAAAGATCTAAATAAAATAAAATTACAAGTGCTTTCAAAATATCGTAAAATGTGTAAATTAAACTAAAGTAAAAACTAACAAGTTTTAAATGAAATAAATTTATATCTTTTTTATACATTTATTAGCAATAATTACAATTCTAACAGCTTGGTATATATACTTTACAATACATAAATTTAAGGTCTTACTAAAATTATTTAAAAATTAGTTTTTATTTGTAACTAAAAAATAAATATATGAATGGTAAATTATGTGTAAGTTTATTTCAAATTCACTTTGCATTCTTTAACTTTATATCTCTTTTCGCTAGATAGTGATTTATCGCCAATAGATGTGAAATGAACTAAGTTTAACAATAACGCGTGTTATATCCTATGAGTTTTAAAATAAAATTAAGTACTAAAGACATCAATTATTAAATAAAAAATGTATTATACTAAGTATTCTGCTATTTATAATGTTCTACATCTTTAATATCTGACTCTTTGTCTTAAATCGCCGTTTTTAATGCATTATAGTGTTTTCGAAACGTATAAAAATCAAACAATTGTATTTTTTATTACATAACAAATTAGTTAATTATAGACAAAATCTATAACAGGAATTTTGTTTTCCAGTGTAAAACCTTCATATCGTAAATTTTTTTCTTAATTTGTACCGAAAAGTTAATATTGAATGTTTTTTAATTTACTTTGAGCTAAAGGATAAGCAATATTCTACATCTATATAGATTTACAGATTAATCAAAAAAAAAACTATACAACGAAAAATATTTTCATGAAATGCTAAAACGTTATTATTTCAGTGATTTTTTAAAAGATTTTAAACTTAAATATTTTTTTTAAAACAATGATTTTCAAAACAAATAAACTAAATATAGTCAAATAGTGAACCAAAGCATGGTATCATATAAAACAAAAATTAGGTAGAAAAAGAATATAAAATGTTTACAAATTACCTTATTTCAAGTTGTTCTTTTACGTTTTTAAAAATTATCTGACTCCCAATGAAATAATTAATTTTCTGCAAAGACAAACTAGTGTTCAGTCGTTTTAATGGCTCATTAGCCTAATTTAATTTTAATATTGATATCTATAAATTCAAATCTTAATAACTTATGTTAACTTATATAATGAAGCTTTTTTAATACTTTAACACTAACAAAACAAACAAAATTAAAATAACAATGAAAAACACTTTATGAACGCAAAAGTTAAAGCTGTTTCACTAAGAAGTTTATAAAGTCTTATTTGATATATTACTATATTTATAAGTTTTACTTAACGAGAAGATAGAATAAAACAAGTATAAAACATAGTTTGATTATAATTAAAATTTCATTGTTTTGATAAAGGCAAAACTCAACGGTTAAAAGCTTACAAAATCTTTATTCAAATTTTTATATACTTGTATTTATATATAGCTTTACGCTTTTTTATTATCAGCATCTTGATTTATTTTTGTTTGTCTTTATATATTCTACAATACTTTTATTTGTTTCGTAGATATATGTTCCTCAGTTGATTACAAAGCTCTTTTAGTTAATATATACTTAATAATAAAAATATCAGAAAACGATTATTACAAAGAATTTTAGGTAATACTCTTCGATAATATTAGAATATACAGTTTAAAGTATTATTTAAAAAACTAGGTTTAATAGGTATGTTAACACTTAAAAACGCATAATTTCATAATTTATGTATAGTAGTAATATTGAATTTGTAATTTTTTCATTTAAATTTTTTCAATTAACAAACAATAAGTTATTCTGTTTTTTACTTTACTTTTCATTTTCATACTTTATTCAACTGTTTAGCTTATTCACTTGAAAATATTTATTTAACACTAAATTAAATACAATATAAGATTAAATACCATTTTGTTAAAGTTTCTAAAAGTTCATATTATTTTTAAAGGAATTTCTAATTTTAAGACTTCTAGAAGAAGTAAAAAATCATTCCAACTAAACGTTTTATTTTAACAATTTTAATAAAATTTAATACTTATTTTTAATCTTAATATTAGCTCCCATTATATTATTCTTCATAAGACTTTTTATTTTTAAGGTTTTTTTAAATAAGTATTAAAAGAAAAAAAACAACAATGCCTTCAAAAAGTTTCAGTTTTATAATTTCAAAAGAATTTAATACTAATTTCAGTCTTATTCAAAGTTTTATTAAATTAATTTTAATTTGACTTTTTACTTTTTAGATTTATTGAAATAACTAATAATTTTAAAAAATAGTAACAACCATATGTATTAAAATTTTCCTTCTTTTTTTATTTCTCAAAACTTATTACTTATTTTAAATCTTTATATAAAGTTTCATTATATTGTTTTAAATTTTACTTTCAAATTTTAAGAATTATTGTCAAATAACTTTTAAAAAAAGTAAAAAATTATACCTATTAAACGTTAGTTTAATAATTCCAACAAAATTCTATATTTACTCAATATTAATATAAAGTTCTATTACTTTATTACTAACTTGAATATTTATTTTTTTAATTTGTTTTTAAATATCTTCCAAAAAAGTAAAAAATCATGCCTATTAATAGTTTCTCGGCTAATAAAAATAATAAATTACAGTTATAAGCTCTTATAAGTACCTCAAGTGGTACATATACTATAAAACAAAAATAAGTATTTTTTTTTAGTTGTAATTTTTAAAAATTTAAAGCGATAAACGTACCATTTTGACATATGTTGAACTTTTTAAACAACTTTGGTCGTTAAACCAATTGTAATAAGAATAAAATTTATTATGAATACAGACAAAACAAACAACACAGTATAATTCACAAGCTAAATTACAATAAAAGCGAGACTGTAATTGGTACATACATTTTATAACTTAAATTTAAAAAGTGAAACAAGAATTGAATATAAAAAAATATTATTGATAGGTATTTTTATAAGTCATTTCAAGAGTTACAAAAAATAACGTGTTTTAGAATTATAATTTTTGTTTTATTTTGATAGAAACTTTTTCGTTATTCATACTAGATAGTTCAGTATAAATTTAAAAACTTTATTGTAATTTTTAAAACGTTAGTGTTCAAGTCTATCTTTAGTGTTTCAAATAAACATTGTTTTTAAGTATAAGATTTAGTTTTTTTAACAAAAAAAAGAATCGACTTTCTCATTTTAAGTAGAAAACATTAATTAAAAACCAACAAACCAAACTTCTTGGTTCAAACATAATTAAAGGTAAAGTTCTTTAGTTATCAACGAAATAGGTGTATTTATTAATATTCTTTATTAAACAATACAAGAAAATCGCTTAAAATGTTTGTTTTAGGGACCTTGTTTACTTTTGAGTTGTCGAGTAGTTCATATAACTCCTTTTATAGCTTTTATTACAAGTTAGTTAAATTAGTTTATAAGGTTTATAGTTTTAACCCTGAAAATTAAAATAAAAACATGAAAAAAATTAACAAAAACTTTTTTTTTTGTTTGTTTAATACTAAGTTTTTATATGAAACTACATCAACTATTATATTATATGAAAATTAACTTATGTGTTGATAACTTTAAGTACATTTTTTAGATGTTGTAAAGTTTCTAACACATAAAAAATAATATTGTTAAACCACTTAATTTAGCAGTTATCTATAAACTTAAATAATATAACACGATTATCATAAGAATATCACGTGCTTTTTATTATTTAATTTAAATTATTAACATTTTATATACACTTTCATGTACTTTGTACGATTTGCAAAGTTATTATTGCAACTTTGAAAAGGTTAAATATTAATGTTTTGTCAGAGTTTCGTAGAAACTAGCTCTAACATTAATAGAAAAACGTATAGTCTAGAACTTTGGAAATAAAACTCATAGTCTATTTTTTTTGTTACCAAATTTTATTAAAGTCATAATAAATTTAGTACTTTTTTTGGTTAACAAAATATTATTTCGAAACTTAAAATGTACGGTTTAAAAAATTTTTTTTAACTATCTATCAAAAGTTCTTTAATTTATTTGAATATATGTTTATTTACCAAATTTTATTGTAGTCATATTGAAATTAATACTTTTTTTGGTTAACAACATATTATTTCGAAATTTAAAATGTACGGTTTAAAAATATTTATTTTTTACTATCTATGAAAAGTTCTTTAATTTATTTGACTATATGTTTATTTACCAAATTTTATTACAGTCATAATAAATTTAGTACTTTTTTGGTTAACAACATATTATTTCGAAATTTAAAATCTACGGTTGAAATATATTTTTTTAGTATCTGTTAAAAGTTTTTTAATTTATTTTAATATATGTTTATTTATTTTTTATAAATGAGATAGTCTATCCTTATATTTTTGTACTAGTTTATTTTTAATTATAAAATGTAATTTTAAATTTTCAGCTAAAATTTTTAGTTGAGTTTAAATTCAACACGATAGCAAGTAACTACTGATATTATTAAATAAAACGATTTGAAAAATTTAAACGTTTTAGATGGTGTATAGTTAATAATCTATTTTTCAAAGTCATAACTTATGGCTACAAAAAAGTGAAAATTTTGAAATAGAAACTTAACTTTATTGTTTTTACTTGAAAATAAATAACTTTATTGGTATATAATTTATGTTTTGCTAGGTTTAACTAGATCAAAGTTTAAATTTAATATAGTTGATCGTGACTAAAAAATATTATTTGTGTTTATATAAAGCATTTACAGTTTAAAATTATTTAGTGGTACGTACTAGTTTACTAGAAAAGTTAGAAAAGAAACGTATAATACTAAATATAATAATCGGACAACGATTAATTATTCGATTCATTAGTTTTTATTAAAATTAATCACAAATTTTTTGTTTGGCAGAAAAACGTAACCATCGTTGCAAATAAACCAAACAAATTTTTTTAACTTATAGTTTTAATAAAAAAAAACGTATTAAATTTTTGGATATCTTTTAGACAAGTTTAATATACACCCAAAAATTCACTATAAAACATTGTATACAAGTTTTAAAAGGTTTAGCTAAACACTTGCATTTATATAAGTTACATGGTTTATAGATGACAATTTATATTGTTTGTAACATTTTATTAAAGACAGTAATGAGGTTTATAACTTATTGCAGATATAATTAAGATTAAAAAAAAAAATATTTTGTGTTACACCTAAAATACGATTCTATTTAATCATTTTTCTTATTTTTAGGCTTCAAAAAAATCATGTTTCTCTCTTTTTTTTTTCTTTCAGGTGATAAACTGTTTCTAAAAATTGATAATAGTTTTTGTTATTATTTTGTGTAATAGTTTTTGATGAAACCGAAAACTTAGCATTTGGTTTTTAGTAGTTGTACAAAATTTTATAACAAATGGCGTATATAAAAAAATTATTTAACATAAAAACTGTTAAAAAAAGTTATTTTAATGCTCAAAAAGTGTTTAATAAAAATGGATTTCTAATATTTCTAGTGTCAATAAAACTTGAAGTTTTACAAAAGAAACTAGAAACTATTTTCTAGGTATGTTTTTTATTTAACTTGAGTATAGGGCTTAATTAACGAAAAAGATATGATTTAGGTTTTTTCAATCAAAATATAACTTTTAAAATCTTCAGCGACTTTGAGTTTTTTAATTTTTTGTTGACTCTTGACTTAAAACCACAATTTTAGACAATTCTTAATTTCATTTAGATAAATTTAAAAGTATAAATAATTTATTACTATTTTTTTTTTAAAGAAAAGGTATAAATATTTTATGGTTTTTATTATTATTTTTTTAAAGAAAAGCTCTGGATTCAGTTTTTTTTTATTTATATATATATTTTTTTATTTTATTTTTTTTTTTTTTGACTCATTATATGATATTAATTCAATCCTTTTTCTTTTTTAAACTAGTACCAATTTTACCTAAATATATTCTGATATGCTTGAATTTTCGAATATGCAACATTTTTGTTTTTGTTTATATTCTTCACGCATGAATAAGTTTTTAAACAACAGTATAATTAACTAACGTTGTTATATGCTGTTTCAAATTTTATTTTTGTTGAAAAGGTCGCAATCTCTTGCCACCGAAACCGGTCGCGAATAAAATATAAAATTTGCATATTTCTATTTAAATCAAAATATAAGAATAAAGGCTGTTTAAAAATAAAAGAATAAAAAATAAATTACACAATTTTGTTATATAAGCTATACTGTGTCTAACCCTAAATTATAAATTTTTGGAAAAGAAAGTTTAAGGTTAAACAATACCAAGACAGATTTTAATGAACAAAATACTTAAGTTATTCTAATACAGGTTTAGGTTAATTTGTAATTCAGAACTAATATTCAAAACATATTAATATAATTTTGTCAAGTAGTTTCAGATTAGATTAGATTAAGATTAGTAGTTGTATTCTGAAGCAGTTGTTAAAACAGCTTTAATAACACACTACATAAAAGCAATATAGTATAGTATAAATAAAACATGCATTTCTTAAAATTTAACTTGCTACAGAGACTTGTAACTTTTTATATATGATAAACACTAAAAACTGATTTTAAATGTTTAGTAGTCATAGACAATGACTTAAAAAATGGCTTAATCGTTTGTACCACAAAAAAATATAGTTAAATATATCTGTATGAAATATTACACAAAAGCAGTATAGACGATAAAAGCACCATAAAAGATAAACTTTGTTATTGCCGTAAAGAACCTTGCCTTTTAAATAACGATTGCCAAGTGTCAAATGTAATATATAAAGCAACAGTAACATCAAATAAAGCAACAGAGCAGTATATAGGATCCATAGGAAATACTTTTAAACAAAGATACAGAAACCACAAATCATCATTCACTAATATTAACAATACACACACAACAGAACTAGCAAACTTTATATGGAATTTAAAAGATAACAATACATACTAAAAAGTTAAATGGAGGTTATTAAACAGGACAAAATCAAAATTCAATACTAAATTCGGCTGTAAACTTTGTAATTTAGAAAAAAAAGAAATCGAAAAATCAGATAAGAACGTAACACTATACAAAAAAAGCGAACGACAAAACATATGCATCCATTATCAAAAACACTTTTTTAACAAAATTAAAATCAACTAAATATCTAAAAAAATAAATTTTAAGCGGCAAACACGAGTATTTTATAACATTTTTCCAACAATCTAAAAACATTTTCTAATATCTTAAAACATTTTTCTAAAATAACTTTTCTTTAATTTCCTAAAATGGATATATTAGAACTATAGTTAACAACTATATATGTTTTAAATAAAATTATATTTTTGAAGCATTTATTAACGTATATAATAAATTGTATTTATACTTTTAGATACTTACAACTGAAGTTGTTTAAAATTTCCTGTTTTATAATATGAAAATATGCAATAAAAATTGATTTTTAAACTAAATTTAATTAAAACGTATAAATTATAGCATTGTATTTAGTTATAGATATACAATTGTTTAGAAAAGTAAATATAGTCTAGAAGAAAAACAAATTAAACTTCTTTATTGCATCAAATAAAATATATGTATTAAATAGTGTAGATAATTTATGAGGTTAACTCTTTTGAATGTTTTTTATTTTGTTTGTTGTTTAAGTGTTTTGTTATGTAAAGTTTTATCAGGGAAAAAAATTAGAATAATATTAACTCCTTTCCCACGAAGGCATTTCTTTTATCAGTTTAATTAATGGATATTGATATATTAAAATTCTCAAACTAGTATATTGTAGCTTAACGGATACTAGTAAATTAGAAAAAAAATCAATTTACTAACTAATTTATTTATTTTATGCTATTTGATTTTTGTAAATATTAATTTAAAAAAAGTTAAGAAATAAGTAAAATAAAAAATGTATTTCTTAAATTAGCTACTTGAATCGCATAAAATTTTTAATTTACAAAGTTTAGCTCGTTTAAATCAAACTTGATAAAATTTTTTTGTATATTAATTAACACATAACGTAATGTTTGTAAACGTTCTTAATTATATTTTTCAAAATTATAACTTTATCTAGAATAAATAAGAGTTGTTGAAGATTTTTAAAATTAAAGTTAATGCATAGTTTGTGGCTAATAAAAAAAAAATAACTAAAACTATGATTGTATAATAATTTGTTAAACTTTGCAAATAATAGCAACAAGTTTTACTAATTTATATCATTTAAAACTATATTTGCACATATTTAATACGTTATGTTTTTTGTTATGAGAGTGTGGTTTGCAAAAACTACAAACTATTGCTGCAAAAAGAAAGTTAAATATTTTTTTTAATAGATTATGCAATGTTTCTGCTGTCAGTGCAACACTGATAAACTAAAATAAATGTAAAAAAAGCAATTGAATATGGTTTTTCCTACATTTATAAAAAGTTTATATATGCGTTTATATTTTTGATTTCAAGTATAATTTTTATCTTATTTCTTCAAGAGTTACGACAAAAATAACTTAGTTTTATACATTTTTTAAAAACTTTTCTTAAACAATTTATTTTAGTGAAATCAACAAAAAAAAGAGTAATTTAAATAAAAAAATAAAAAAAAATTTTTTAAAGCTTAAAGTCTAAAAAATACTTTAATTTGCAGTTCCATTCATAATGAAAGTTTAAGTTTTTTTTCATTTCGAAAAACTACACACAATTACTATCGTACGAATAAAGTATATTATAAGATACAAATTTCTTTTTGTAATGTGCAAATATTATTTTACAGTGTTTTTAAAAGTCATTTTTATGACTATAAATTTTGTTTCAATATTAAGTGTTATTGGGATTTAAAATTTTATTAGTATATGAAAAGCAAGCAAAAAAAGTATCATAACCAGTAATTTTTATATATGTATATTTTTATCAGATTTTTAAGTGTCTAGATTTTGTTTTTGTCGTACAATTAGCTTCGACTTGTGTCCTGTTTTTAGTTAAAATTTATATTTTGTACAGTTTTTATTCTATACTACAGTTTTTAATTTTAAATTTAGTCAGAATGAGCTTTAATTGCGTCAATATATACTAAAGTTACTTCAATATGGTTAAATTGTAAAACTAACAGTTTTACATTCATTTAAAGTATATATATTTTTTTTAAATGAAAGACCACAATAGTTGAAGTTATTGTACTTTTAAGTAAAGGAATTACAAAAATAATTTAGTAATCAAAATTTTATATCTATGTTATAAATGTTTAAATGAATTTTTTTTTTCACGAGTTAATAAAAACAAAAATTTAATTATTGCTTTTATATATTATTTTTAAAATTATTTAGTACCTTGCTTTCGTGTTTCAAATACTTAAAAGTAGTAGTTTGTTATCAAAATATAAATATTAATAATTATAAAAAAAAAATAACTTCAAGGTAATTTCAATCAAACATTAAAATTTTTAGTTTTTGGAATGTTGTTATTTTAAAATGTCTGTTTAAATATAAATTATAATTTATTACTAAAATTTGAATGACTACATTGGATTAGAGTTGAAAATGCACGAAGAAACACTTTTGCTTGAGTAAACAATTTTGCTTGAATAGTTATTTTTGTATGGAGACATTTTTGCAAAGGTTAAAACTTTGTTATACTTCTATGTATTTTTAGTTTATTAATTTAATGATTTTGTATTTGTTTTATTAAAATACTAATTTATTTCTAGTAACTCTGGAGAATATTAATAAATACTAACAATAAAAAAAACTAGTCGTATTAAAATAAAACGTAAAATAATAATATTTTCGAGGGAACTATTTTATTTTTTTAATATAAAATACATTGAATTTTAAAATGTTGTTTATCTTACAAAAGTCCTATAGATAAAAAAATATTCTAAAACATATTTAAATTATACTCAGAAAATATAAACTAAATCATTTAAAGTTATTTTAACAACTTAATTCAAAAAATGCATCACCATTTTCAACATCCATTGTTGCCATAAATTAATATTTCTATATTTGTTTAACTATTAAGTTAATAATTAGCAGTGGCGTCGCGTGGTATTTTTTTTAGTTGGTGCAGAATTTAAAAAAAATCAATTATTTTAATAAAAATATATTTTTACTGTCAAGTTTGGAAACAACTGAACTTTTGCTACACCTGAAGATAAGCTTTGCTTTTAAGGGCATAGGGGGGATAAAACACTTTTTTCACAATTTGATCTTATTTTATGTAGTTTTTACTAAGCTACAAGATGCTTTTTACAGATTTTAAAAATTCAGTACATGTTTTAAGATATAGCCGGTCAAAGTCAAAGGCAACAAAAGGTTCATAATGGGAGGCACAAACTAAAACAGTGTTTAAAAAAATGGTTTACCCCCCCCCCCCCCTTTATGCCCTTAACATTTACTTTAGAATTATTTTACTGAAATTACTTTATACAATTTTAATTTAACTACAAGTCATCTTTTATCAATATTAAAAATTCATAAAAATTTTTGAGATATGGTAATTCACAGTCAGAGGTACAAATGAATCCTTATTTTTATAATATAAACTCAAACAACAAACAAATCAAATCACTAAAATCATATCTTTTTTTTATAAGTTGGCCTCAAAATCTTTAGATGTTTCTTTTATAAAACAAAAAAAAAAATGCTAAATTAGATATTTAAAACACCAAAAAAAAAAAATTATAACAAAAGTTTTTTTTTTGTATATATA